>NC_057797.1:632184967-632301010 GCF_018294505.1 Triticum aestivum | reverse complement strand
GACCCCGTGGTGTTGCCTCTGGATGAACAGGGCCCCGATCGATCGAGCCGGTTGGGGCTGGATGAACAGGACCCCGTGGAGGGCTGGATGAACAGGACCACCCCGTGGAGGGCAGGATTAAAAGTAGATGGTGGAGGGCAGGATGAACAGTAGCCCGTGGAGGGGTGGTTGAACAGGAGCCCGTGGAGAGGGCTGGTTGAACAGTAGCCGGTGGAGTAGCGCGCGGTGGAGGCTGGATGAACAGGAGCCTGTGGATGAACAGTCGCAGGTGGAGGCTGGAGGAGGTCGACGGTGGATGAACAGGAGCTCGTGGAGCCTGGAGGGGGTCGACGGTGGAGATGAACAGTATCCCGTGGAGTCCCGTTTTGTGGTACGCCACACCCCTCCCGATGAACAGGACCCCCGTTTCGACCGTAGCGCTCCAACACAAGCCCGTTTCCTCCGTTTTGCGGTACGCCACAGCCCTCCTGATGAACAGGACCCCCGTTTCGACCGTAGGAGGTCCGTTTCCTCCGTTTTGCGGTACGCCAGACCCCTCCCGGTCAACAGGACCCCGTTCCGAACATAGGAGGTCCGTTTCCTTTGTTGTGCGGTACGCCAGGCCTCGTTTCCATCGCATGTTCCGTCCAAGCCCTCTCGATGAACACGACCACGCATTCCGTTCCGACCCCGCCGGTTGGCTCCCACGCGTTCCGTTGCCTCCCGATGAACACGACGCATTTCATTGCCTCCCATGAACACGACGCATTCCGTTGCCTCCCCATGAACACGACACATTTCGTTGCCTCCACATGAACACGATGACGACGCTGTTTCTCCGTTCCGACCCAGCCATGTACACGAGCCCTCGCCGTACGTATGCACGAGTAAGCGTTCGAGACCCCGCCTGTATGTACACATACGTGGCCATATTTTCTTTCTTGCACCCTGGCTGCTGTACGTACGTGTACATGCTACATGCGCGCCTCTATTACGACACGTGCGCGCCTCTACATCGACCAGTATGTACGTACACGTTCGCGACCAGAATGACAACGCTACGTACGCTTCGACCAGGTGGGTCCCGACTGTCAGGCACTTCCTTGCCTGCGAAGATGTAGCTGGTGGGTCCCAGCAGTCAGGGGGCGAGTCGTTTTTTTGCCCGGACGCACTTTCTTGCGTGCGAAGATGTAGCTGGTGGGTCCCAGCAGTCAGGGGGAAACGTTTTTTTCGTGAAATACAGTGGCCCGTCCGGTGGGTCCCAGCTGTCAGGTGGAGAAATCATTATTTTCCGTGTAATAAGGAGGCACTTCCTTGCTGCGGCCGTGGACCCAGCTGTCAGCCTCTCCACGTACAGTCCACATCCGATGGAAGTCGTTCCTTAACCATGTTGACCACGCCGCGCCGAGAGCACCAGGGTGGTGGACGACGACGAGGCCTAGGAAGGGGACGATACAGAGGCAGGGAAGACTCGGCAGTTGTTTCCCACACCTAGGGGAGTACGACTGTACGAGGGTTTACTGGTTCGTCTGCCGTCGCCGGAGAATAACATCAGGTGTGGGTGAGTAGAGGGATGGCTAGGCCAGCGATGGGAGTACGGTGGGGCTGTGAGGCCAACACGGCAGCACAGCCGACTGCAGGGAGGAGGGAGCAGGCAGTCCCGCCGGCGATTGTTTGAGCGACTGGAGCAGGAAGAGCAGAGATTGAAGAAGCACGATGGCCGTTGGATGGACATCCAACAGTCAGTGCTTGTGCGTCAACCTTTTTTAGGAAAGCCTCAAATATGTGGAAAACAGCATACAACCCATCTGCCATTATTTCTAATAATTTACAGCTCATTTGCTAATTCTTAAGGTTTTTTGGAGCCCATATTCTTTTTGTTAGCATTACAGCCCATATTGTGACAACAGTTAAAAAATTATACAAAATTTTGCATATTTCGGTGCGGTCCGAACTGTTTTTAATCCCGAAATTTCGACTCACATTCAAACTGATTTTAAAAATAAATGTATATCAATATAAAATCCAACAAATTCTCCAGGCATAAAAATTAATGTAATTTAAAATCTTGAAATGAAAAAAAGATATTTGAAACTAATTGCCGGTTTGATGTGTTTTAAAAATCTACAACCCATTTCTCATTACTGATGGGCCATTTTCTCGGCCAGCCGAATGAAAGCTCTCCTCGTCTTGAAAGATTTGCAGCCCAACAGGCCTGACAAAGTGACTTACTTGGCAAATCACAAAAAACTGGGCTATGGCCGTGGACCCAGCTGTCAGCCTCTCCACATACAGTACTCTTCCGATGGAAGTCGTTCCTTGACCATGTTGACCATGCTGCGCGGAGAGCACCACGACGGTGGACGACAGTGAGGCCTAGGAAGGGCACGACGCGGTAGTGGAAGCCCGCGCAGAGAGGACTATGAGGGTTCACTAGTTCGGATGCGGTGTGAGGCTGCCGTCGCCGCAGGGCCTGGCCAGCGGTGGGAATAGTAGGGGCGGTGAGGCCTCTGTGGCAGCACAGCCGGCCACGGGAGGCAGGAGCATGCGGCATGACCGGCGCTGCTTTGGGCGGCTGGAGCAAGAAGACCAGAGGTTGAAGAAGCACTACGGCCGTTGGATGGACATCGTACGGTCACTGGAGCTAGAATCGTTCATATTGACTAAGTTGACAAAGCCCTTCGTCCCCGTCAACTTAGTAGGCTCACAAGTCGGCCTCCCAGCAAGGTGGGTCCCAGCTAGCCGGGGGAGTATTCATTTTTTTGTGCGTAATAAGGAGGCACTTCCTGTGGGTCCGAGCTGACAGTGGGGGGGGGGCGTTTTTTTCGCGAAATACGGTGGCCCATCCGATGGGTCCCAGCAGTCAGAGGGAAAAGATTTTTTTTCGCAAAATACTGGTGGCCCATCCGGTGGGTCCCTGCTGTCAGGTGGAGGAATAATTATTTTGCACGTAATAAGGAGGCACTTCCTTGCTGCGGCCGTGGACCCAGCTGTCAGCCTCTCCACGTACAGTCGATGTCCGATGGAAGCCGTTCCTTGACCACGTTGACCACGTCGCGCCGAGAGCACCAGGGCGGTGGACGACGGCGAGGCCTAGGAAGGGGACGGCGCGGAGCCGGGGAAGACGCGGCAGTGGATGCCCACGTGTAGAGGAGTACGAGGGTTCACTGGTTCGCTGCGGTGTGAGGCTACCGTCGCCGCAGAATAACAGGGGGTGTGGGTGAGTAGAGGGATGGCCTGGCCAGCGGTGGGAGTAGTAGGGGGCGGTGAGGCCTCCGCCGCATCGCAGCCGGCCACAGGAGGCAGGAGCACGAGGCACGACCAGCGCTGGTTTGGGCGGCTGAAGCAAGAAGACCAGAGGTTGAAGAAGCACTACGGCCGTTGGATGGACATCGTACGGTCACTGGAGCTAGAATCGTGCATATTGACTAAGTTGACAAAGCCCTCCGTCCCCATCAACTTAGTAGGCCCACAAGTCAGCTTGCCACTAAGGTGGGTCCCAGCTAGCAGGGGGGTATTCACTTTTTTGTGCGTAATAAGGAGGCACTTCCAGTGGGTCCGAGCTGACAGCAGGGGGAGCGTTTTTTCGTGAAATATGGTGGCCCGTCGGGTGGGTCCTAGCAGTCAGGGGCAAACGTTTTTTTCGCGATATACTAGTGGGCGACCGGTGGGACCTTGCTGTGAGGTGGAGGAATAATTATTTTCCGCGTAATAAGGAGGCACTTCCTTGCGGCTGCCGTGGACCCAGCTGCCAGCCTCTGTTGGAAATATGCCCTAGAGGCAATAATAAATTAGTTATTATTATTATATTTCATTGTTCATGATAATCGTTTATTATCCATGCTAGAATTGTATTGTGTCGGGGGTTTGGTGTGACATATGCCAACGGATGGCTTATCATGGTGGGGGCGAGTAGAACGTCGCCGGTGCCTGGAAACGGGATGAGGCGAAGACATGCATGCCGGCGAATCTTACCCAGCTTCGGGGCTCTTCGGGGAGATAATACCCCTACTGCTGCTCTGCGGGGTCTCCGCATGATCACTATGGTCAAGTGTTTACACGGTTGCTCCTTGATCTGTCTCTGGTGGTAGGAGAGGGCAAGGCTAGCTCTCTCCTCCTATCTGGTATGGTATAGAACTACTGGGATCCAACCCTTTGCATGGGTGCCCTGGGGGGTTTATATAGGCCTACCCCCCAGGGGTACAATGGTAATTCGACTGGGTGCGGGCCTAGCCATCAGTGCCTCCGACCTCCAACTTCTCCGTCGACTGGTGGGGCCCGCCGACTGGTGGGCCCCGCCGACTGGTCTGGTACGGAGCCGACAGGCTGCGTCCACCGCGGGCGGGTCTTGCCGGCTGCTGATTACTGTAGCCGTGCTCCTGATGACGCAAGCTTGGTCAGGGGGTCATGGCAACAGCCTCGCCGCCTGGCGGGCGATCATTGTGGCCACTCCCCATCTCTTCTTGATTAATGGCGCGTGGGCCCCGGGGGAGGGCTCGGCCGACTTCCTCGGGCCGACTCCCGACGGGTCCGACTGGCGGTTCTCCCGCCGTCTCCCGAGGTCTCGCTGACTGGTGGGCCCCGCTACCTCCAGGCCATACAGACAAGCCATCGTGGGCGCAGGACCCGGTACAGTGGTGCTGATGTCAGGGCCGGCCGGGCAACAGTGCCACGCCACAGGGAGATCTTCCCAAGTACGGCGTGCTGTAGCCATGCCTGCCCTTGGTAAGGGGCGGGGAGTGGGCTTCATTGTAGCCACGCCCCTGCCCATCCCCTTCGACGAGGTCACGGTTTGTTGGAGTCGTCGGCCGACTCCCCAAAGCCGGCTTCTCTGGAAGTCGCCTCTGGGACTCGGCCGTGAGCGGGCAGTCGGCCGCCTTGCAACTCCCCAGGAGGTGGCTCTTCGCCCTGTGGTCTTGAGGGGCGCAGCCTGCCCCGATGTCTTGAAAGGTTATGGGGCTCGGGTTGGCCTACCCGTGGCCCATTACTCCGACAGTAGTCCCCGAAGCTTGTGAGGCACCGCGGACGATTGGCCGAGAAGCCTCAACAGTTTCTCTTTTCTGGGTGCTCAATACATGGTCTTGATTGACTTCTGCCGGGCTGACTAGAAGGAGTCGGACTCGCCCAACTCGGACTCACTCAATTCCGACTTGCTCAGTAGTTCGAATGTCGCGGCGGGATTTCAAGTGGCGTGCTAGCTAAGCTTCCAGGCCGCCGCCCGTTCTTGGCCTGTCACACAAGGGCACGTGGCCAGGCCGTCCTGCCAGCCCACGCGCCCGACGGGACAGGCCCGTAGGCGGGCCCCGCCACTACCGCGCCTCGGCGCCCGAGCGGATCCGCTGCGGCCCCGATGGACGGTTGGGATTCCCGTGAAGTTACTGTGCGCAGTAAGTTTACGTGGATCGTGGGGGTTGTGGGGTTGCGGGCGCAGTGAATCCCCACGTCCGCCCCCTCGGCTTCACAGCCCACGGGGCTATAAGTAGGGGGAAGAGGGGGGCACGCACGCCCCTCCTTCCCACTACCCCTTGCTTTCTTCCTCCTTGCAGCTCCTCGCTCTCCTGCTTCCTCTTCTCTTCTTCTCTCCGCCGCACGCCCAGGCTCCGGCGAACGCTGCGGTGACAGCTCGCGATGAGTTCTTCCTCCGCTCCCGCGCCTCCCCCAGTGCGCTCCGGCACCTGGGACGGCTCCGAAGTCCACGAAGACCATATCGAGTTCCTCCACCGGACCCGTCGGCTTCCCAGCGAAGATCACGTGCATGTGCGTCTTGCGCCGGCGGGGGAGATTTCCCCTGCCCCGCAGGAGGGCGAGCGGGTCATCTTCCGTTCGCACTGCCTGCGCGGGCTGGGGCTGCCGGCAAGCAGCTTTTTTCGATCGTTCATGGAGTTCTACGGCCTCCAGCCGCACCACCTCACCCCCAACACAGTGGTGCTGCTGTCCGCCTTCGTGGCTCTGTGCGAGGGCTTCCTCGGAGTCCTCCCCACCCTCGAGCTCTGGGGGGAGTTCTTCTTCTCCAAGCTTGGCACCCAGGCTGCGGGCGTGCCGGCTCAATGCGGCGCCTTCATCGCCATGCGAAGGTCAGGAGCCGACAACCCCTTCCCCTCCATCTCGCTGATAAAGTCGGTGAAGATGTGGCATAGATCCTACTTCTACGTCAGGAACGTCGCCATGAGGGGCGACTGGGTCAGTCTGCCGGCTTTTGAAGCTGGCCCGCCGGCCGGGAGACTTCCCAACTGGTCATTTCGGGCCAAGTCGCTGACGCCTGCTGGAGTCGGCGCCATCACACGACTCCGAGTGCTGACGCAGTCGGAGGGTCTGACTGGTCCGGACCTGCTGGCCGCCTTCGTCTCGCGCCGGGTCCTCCCACTCCAAGGCCGCCCTCACATGATATGCTAGATGAGAGGGCACCGCGACCCGAGTCCGATGTGCACCAAGGACATGCCTCACGAAGAGGTGGCCTTCATGGTGAACTACCTCTCGGGCAGCAGGCTCCTGGAGGACGGGCGATTCGGCAAGGAGCCATACTCCCACGCCAACCCCCCGCCCGTGGTGAGTCGCCTTTCTTTTCTGTCTTTAGATTGTCTTCTTCTTGCTGAGTTTTGTTCTGATCAGTCGGCTTTGGTTAGAATCCCCTTCTTCACCCACCAGCCGACACCTTGGGGCCGGCCCGTGAGTTCGTTGCCGACCGGGCGGAGAGCGACGTCGACGACCCCGATCTGGGGGCGGCGGCCCTGGAAGACGACGCCGAGTGAGGAGGAGGGACGACAGGCGACTTCAGGCCCTCGGCTACCTTCGCCGACTGGCCTGAAGACGACGCCGAGGGAGGAGTCGCCCCTCGCCATCGGCCAGGATCCAGCCAGCCGGGCGCGGGCTCTTCTGCCGCGTCGGGCGCTCCAGACGGCGGGAAGAAGCACCGGGCTATGCCGACTTTGTTCGGCAGTCGGCTGAAGAAGCCCAAGGGCTCGGCTGCGGCGACCCGGCGGGACGAGGCAGCCGTGAAGGCCATCCGCTTCCGTAAGGAAGTGAAGAAGCCGCCGTTGGTCTCTGCGTACATAAGTATTCTGTCTTCAAAGTTTATTCTTTCTTCGTGTTTTATCTGAGTCTCTGCTCGCCCCTCTTTCTTCAGGGCTCCCCTCTCTCTTGAGCGGGTCGCCGCCGCCTCCGTCATGGGGTCAACGGAGACGCCCGCCACCACTCGGCGGATAGACCCCGCTGCCTACCTCCGGGAGGCGAGGGAGCGGAATGCGCAGGAGAAGCGCAACGAAGAAGAAGCCCTCCGCTTGGAGAAGGCGGAGGCCGACAGGGCAGAGGCCTCCACTAAGAAAAAACTAGCGGAGGCCGAAGCCGCTGCCGCGGCGAAGCAGCAGGCCGAGGAAGCCGCACGCCGCCAGTCGGCCTTACTTGTTACCCCGCTGAACTCTACGCTGCCGCCCCCGGAGTTCACGGGGCAGACTGGAGAAGCCGGTGGGGAGAACCTCGTCGAGGAGAGGGAAGGCGGCGAGCCCTCTACTCCGGGCGCGAACGTTGCGCCGCCGCCTCCGCCGCCGTCTGAAGGCGTGCAAGGCGAGTAGCCAGCGGACCCTCCGGTGCCACCGACCGAAGACGAGGCCGTGGCGAGGCTACTCCTCCAGGTCGGCTCGCCAGCGCGCCGTTGTCTGGAGAAGGCGACTTCGGCACCCCGCCCCCTGGAAGCTGACACCGCCAGCTCGGCGGCTCCAGACGCCGAAGCGACGAGCGCCACACCTGTTGGGTGGGTGCGAGGAGGCGGCACAGGGCCGCTGTACCGGGCGCTCCTGGACGTCTAGGCGAAGCTCCATGCTGAGGGCGACGCCCTCCAGAGTTGCACCAAGGTGTTCCTAGCGTCGCGGGCAGCCGTCCGGGTATGTTTTTTCTTTGGGCCTTTGTTTTTCTTGTTCCTCTCTGTGGGGGCGCGCCAGCACACCCACTGGGTGTAGTCCCCGAGTTTCGGGCCGGCTGCCGAGCAAGCGGCCCAGAACTCCAATTGATGAACTTCTGGGTACTAACTTTGTCTGAAATGCTTGTTGCAGGATTACCACAACCTCCGCGTCACTGCCTTCAACCGTAATGTTGAAGAGCTGGGCAAGCGGACCGCCGAGTTGGCGGAGAGCCGGAGTAAGTCCCCCCTCTCTTTCTTTTTTTCTCTGCGGGGGCGCGCTAGCGCACCCGCGAGCTGTAGTCCCCGAGATTCAGGCCGACTGCAGAGCCGTCGGGCCGGATCTCCCCGGCGACCTACTTTATTGACGACTGTTGTCTTTCTTCCTTTCCTTCAGGAGCCAACGCCGCACTTCAATAGCAGCTGAGCGAAGCCAACTCCGCCCTGCTCGCCAAAGGGGAGGAGTGCAACAGGCTCGCCACAGAGTGTGATCTGCTGGCCACTCAGTTGGCAGAGCAGAAGGAGCTGCTAGGAAGGCGGAGGAGACGGAAACCGCCCTCTTGGCCGAGTTCGCGAGCGAGCGCTCCTCCTGGTCTGACAAGGAGGCGCTGCTATCCTCCGGCTTCCACGAGATTGAAGACATCGTTGATGGTGAGTCTCTTTATTTTCTTTCTTCAAGCTACCGACTTAGATCGTGCCGACTCCTGGTTTTTGACTTGCTTCTTCGTTTCTTTGTGTCTTTTGCAGACTTCTTACCTGGGCAGTCGCAGGCTGCTATCCAAGCCATCGAGGCCGATCGTGAAAGTCGGAGGGCGGAGGGCGCGGAGATCGCCGCCGATGCCCCCCGAACTCTTGATGAGCACATCTTGAGCATTGAGGCTCGCCTCCGGCCGGCTCACCGGATGCTGCGCCGGCTTCAGCGCGTTGGTGCCCAGGCGATTTCCGTCCTTTGTCCAGATATGCAGGCTCCGCGCACCCCCAGCCTGACGACCAACTGGTTGGAGGTCACGGCTGGTCGCCTCGAGGCCTGGAAGGGCTCTTCGGCCCGGGCTGGAGTGCGCCGGTCCTTGGAGTTCGTCAAGGCGTGGTACTCGGGGCTGGATCTAGACCGGTTGGCCACACTTCGGTCGGAGGCCCAGCCGGAGCTGGTGGCTGCGGAAGACACCCTCGTCAAGCGTGCTGCGGCGATCGCCGAGTACAACGACACGAGCATCTTCGTCCCCGAGCGGTCTGAAGATGGCGAGGAGGTACCGCCGGAGTGGTTTGGGATGAACCCAGACTACGGCGAAGACTCGGCGGAGGTGATTGGCTCCAGCGTCGAGGAGGAGGACGAGGCGGAGGATGAGGGCGAGGCGGAGGCACCAGAAGACGGAGCAGACGACCAGCCTCAGCCCGACCGCGCCTCCAGCAACGAGCCGCGTGCGACCGACCTGACTGCTGCCGGAGGCGATCAAGCCGAGACTAGCCGGCCGACCGCCCCGACGCCTGATGCTGGAGCCTCCTCCGACCCCCCGAATCCGTCTGCCGCCTCCTAAGCTACCGCTGTGTCTTTTGGTTTATCTGCTTCAGTAGTCTTTTGAAGAACTTGTTAATTCGCACAATTCCACCCGCGGGGTGTATTTTGAACCTCTACTCAACAATTCGTCCAAGGGCCTATGTTATATATATATATATATACCTTTTCTTGCTCATTGTTCTTTTGGCTGTTTTCCTTTGCCGCTTTCTCTTAGTTGCCTGTCTTGCCAATCGGACAGCCGCTCTGCGGACTGTTGCTGGATCAAGTGCTAGGCTACTTTGGGAAAGGAAGTACTTAGCCGATTTCAAGATTGTTTGAGCAAGTTGGATAGAAAATGACAACCCGACTGTCCGAGAGTCGGTTTGCGAGAAAGGCCGGAAGCCGTCTTGAGCTATGTTTTACGCTTTGAGTCCTTAGCCATTTTTTGTGCGAGCACCCATTCTACCTTACCTCTGCCGGCCGTACAGTCGCTCTGCGAGCTGCGGCTTCTGACAGAAGATGGCTTAGGTGTTACACACTACTTGTCCGGCTGCAGGAAGCATTTCATAGTGCAAGGCAGCAAGTCCTCGGGCCGACTTGTCGAGCCCGGTGCCAAGCGGCATGACAAAGGGTAACATACTTGTAGGCATAATTTTTTTCATACAGCCAAAAGAGGGCAGCCCCCGAGCTTGTCTCGGGGGGCCCGAAGTCTTGGTACTTTAATACAAAAGGTAGCGTGGTACATACTGCATCAACTGTAAAATCTTCGGAGAAGATTTGCATTCCATGGCCGCTCTGTCTCCTTGCCGGAGTCGTCCCTCTTGCGTGCCCGGGGCTTCTGAGCATCGATCAGGTAGTAGGAATCGTTGCCTAGTACTTTGCTGATGATGAAAGGGCCTTCCCAAGGCGGCGTCAGCTTGTGCTGGCCAGCTGTTCGCTGGATCAGCCGGAGCCCAAGGTCGCCTTCTTGGAAAGATCTTGGCCTGACCTTCCTGTTGTGGTATCGGCGCAGGCTCTGCTGGTAGATGCTGGACCGGCTGAGTGCCAACAGCCGGCCCTCTTCCAGCAAATCGACACCGTCTTGTCGTGCTTCTTCTGCTTCCTCCTTGGTGTACATGGTGACTCGTGGGGAGTCGAACTCTATGTCCATTGGGATGACGGCTTCGGCACCGTAGACGAGGAAGAAGGGCGTGAAGCCGGTTGACTTGTTTGGAGTCGTGCGCAGACTCCAGAGGACGGCTGGCAGCTCATCGAGCCAGCAGCCAGCCGAGCGCTCCAGAGGCTCGATCAACCGAGGCTTGATGCCGGACAGGATGAGGCCGTTTGCTCGCTCCACTTGGCCGTTTGACTGCAGGTGGGCGACGGACGCTAGGTCCAGTCGGATGCCCTGTGTTGCGCAGAAACGGGCCAAGGCGCCTTTAGCAAAATTTGTGCCGTTGTCGGTGATGATGCTGTGTGGTATGCCATACCAAATTGTGATATCGGTGATGAAGGTCACGGCAGTCGGACCGTTCAGTTTCTTAATTGGCTTTACTTCCACCCACTTGGTGAACTTGTCCACTATGACAAGTAGGTGAGTAAGACCACCTCGTGCTGTGAATGGTCCCACCATGTCTAGACCCCAAACTGCGAAAGGCCAGGCAATGGGGATGGTCTTGAGCGCAGAAGCCGGCTGGTGCGGCTTGGAGCTAAACTTCTGGCACCCTTTGTATTTTAGGACCAACTCCTTGGCCTCTTCCAAGGCAGTCGGCCAGAAGAAACCGTGCCGAAAGGCTTTGGCGACGAGTGCTCTTGAAGCCGCATGGTGGCCGCATTCGCCTTGATGGATGTCTTTGAGAATCGACTGGCCTTGCTCTGGCTCTACGCAGCGCTGGTAGACACCAGTGACGCTGCGCCTGACCAGCTCTCTGTTGACTATGGTATAGGCTGCCGCTCGGTGTTGTACTTGCCGAGTTGAGGTCTCATCAGTTGGTAGCTCTTTGTTCAGCAGGAATTTGAGGATGGGCTGAGCCCATGAGGGTGCTGCTATTTCTTCGACTACCAGAACTGCGACTTGGACGAGGGCGGCTGGGCTGGGAGGCGGCGGGCTGGAGTCAACAGCCGCTTTCTGGGCTGATGAAGTCCCCAGGCCGACTGGCGCGGTCCTTGGGCCGACTTCTGGAATCTTCGAGTCCGTCACCGCAGTCCCCGGGCCGGGCTCGACTGTGGCAGCTTTGGAGTCGCCCGCCAAAGTCCCCGTTCCAACTGTCGGAGCTCTGGAGTCGGATCCGCCGTCTTCGGGAGGAGCCGGCACAAAAATGGTGTCTGATTCTGGTGAAGGCTTGACAAACGGCTTGAGGAGGCGTTGAAGGGCGACACCAGACGGTATTGCTTGGCGGGTAGAGCCGATGCGTGCCAAGGCGTCTGCTTGGTCGTTGTCGTTTCTTGGCACATGGAGGAACTCGCACCCTTCGAAATACCCGCTAAGTTGCTGCACGAGGAAACGGTAGCTCGCCATGTTTGCGTCTTTCGCGTTCCAGTCGCCAGATGACTGTTGGACCACTAAGTCCGAGTCGCCATAACACAAGATCTGGCGGATGCCAAGTTCTTTGGCAAGCCGGAGCCTGTGAATGAGCGCCTCGTACTCGGCAACGTTGTTGGAGGCGGCAAAATGGATTTGCAGTGCATATTTGAGCTTGTCGCCTTTTGGAGAGGTGAGGACGACGCCGGCTCCCAAGCCAGTGCGCATCTTGGAGCCGCCAAAATGCATCCGCCAATGGGTGGAGTCAGGCGCTGGAGGTAGGTACTGGGTCTCGGCCCAGTCGACGAGGAAGTCGGCCAGTGCTTGTGATTTGATAGCGGCGTGGGGCTGGTAGTAGATGGTGTAAGGAGCCAGCTCTATGGCCCACTTGGCCACTCGACCAGAAGCATCTCGGCTACCGATGATCTCGGCAAGTGGAGCCGTGCAGACCACTGTGATTGGATGCTCTTGAAAGTAAGGCTTCAATTTCTTGGCAGCAAAGTGCACGCCATAGCACATCTTCTGGTAGTGGGGGTAGTTCTGCTTGGAGGTCGACAGTACCTCGCTCAGGTAATATACTGGTCTCTGGACAGGTAGCGCCTTGCCTTCCTCCTTGCGCTCCACTACCATGACTGTGCTGACTACTCGGCTGGTGGCGGCGATGTACAGGAGCATAGGTTCCTTGGGAGTCGGAGCCGCCAGGACGGGTGGAGTAGTCAGCATCTCCTTCAACTGATGGAAAGCTTCGTCCGCCTTATGGTTCCACTTGAAAAAAGTGGTCTTCTTCATGAGTTGGTATAAGGGGAGAGCTTTCTCGCCCAGCCGACTGATGAATCGGCTGATGGACGCCAAGCAACCGGTGAACTTCTACACATCCAGCAGTCGGCTAGGTACCTCCATTCTCTCGATGGCCTTGATTTTTACTGGGTTGCATTCTATGCCGCGTTCAGAGACCAGGAAACCTAGCAGCTGGCCGGCTGGTACTCCAAAGACACACTTCTCGGGGTTGAGCTTGATCTGGAACCGGCGCAGGTTCTCAAAGGTCTCCTTGAGGTCTTCCAGCAGTGTTCCTCGCTTTTCCGTCTTCACCACCACGTCGTCCACGTAAACATGGGTGTTCCTGCCGAGCTGCTTGAGGAGGCACTTCTGCATGCAACGCTGAAAGGTGGTGCCGGCATTCCTTAAGCCGAACGTCATGGTGAGGTAGCAGAATGCTCCAAACGGCATGATGAAGGCGGTCTTCAATCTGTCAGCCGGATTCAACTTGATCTGGTGATATCCTGAGTATGCATCCAAGAAGCTCAACAACTCGCATCCGGCTGTGGAGTCTATCACCTGGTCAATTCTTGGTAGAGCAAATGGGTCCTTGGGGCAGGCCTTGTTGAGGCTCGTGTAGTCAATACACATTCGCCATTGCTTGTTCTTCTTTAGCACCAGGACCGGATTTGCCGGCCACTCCGGGAAGAAAACTTCCATAATGAAGCCAGCTGCTAGGAGTCGGGCTATCTCTTCTCCGACAACTCTTCTGTTCTCTTCTGATAAGCGGCGCAGGGACTGCCTGACCAGCTTTGCATCAGATCGGACGTGTAAATTGTGCTCGGCGAAATCCATCGGTACACCTGTCATGTCCTTGGGAGACCATGCGAAGATGTCCTGATTCTCATGGAGGAAATCGACGAGCTTGCCTTCCTATTTGCTGTCGAGGTTTGCACCTATGACGGCGTACCTCTCTGGGCGCTCCGGATCCAAGGGTATCTTCTTTGTCTCTTTGGCCGGCTTGAACGAACCTTCGGCTTCCGACTCCTTCGGGTCGGGCGATATCTCCGGCTGCTTGCCGGCCATTGCCACAACTCGCTCAAGGAGTCGCTTCTCGGCTGCAATCACCAGGGACTCGGCTAGCCGACTACTCTCTGCTGCGCAAGCGGATGACTTCCGGTAGTCGCTGGCCACAGTCAGAATTCCCCTGGAACTGGGCATCTTCATCTTGAGGTAGGCGTAGTGGGGGACCACCATGAACTTGGCCAAGGCGGGCCGACCAAGTAGCGCATGGTATGGGCTCTCAAGGTCCACTACCTCAAACCAAACAGACTCTCTTCGGAAGTGATGTTTGTCCCCAAAGAGGACGTCAATCAGGATCTTGCTGATTGGTGAGCAGGAAAGCCCAGGAACAATGCCGTGGAACACAGTCCGGCTGTTCTGAAGCTGTCTCTGCTTGATTCCTAACTTCTCCATGGTGTCCTTGTACAGGATATTGATGCTTCTGCCCCCATCTATCAGAACTCGTGAGAAACACGCGACCCGTTTGTCCGTGGCAAAGGTGGCGTCCAGGACCAAGGCGTAGGAGCCCAAACTCGGCATCACTTCTGGGTGGTCAGCCCTGCTCCAGCTAATGGGCCTCTCAGACCAGTGCATGAACTCTGGCGTCTCTGAGGCTACTGCGTTCACCTCTTGTCGTTGCAGCCGCCTGCTGCGTCGATCATCAGCCACACAGGTGAACACCACATAGGCTCCATGCTCTTCAGGGTATTCGTCTTGTACTGCACCGACTGGCCTGACTGCCGGCTGCTGGGGCGGAGGCGGAGGCGGCTGCCCAGCAGGCGGGGGTGGCAGGAGGCCGTCTCCCTTGGCGATCCTGGTGAGCCAGTGGCACTTCCGGGTGGTGTGATTCAACGGCTTCGCACCGCTGTGGAACTTGCAAGGTCCATCCAAGGTCTGCTCATAGGAGAAGGCCGGCAACTAGTTCGGCTTGCCGCCTTTCTGTCGCTTGGGCGGAGGCTGCTCTTCTGGCTGCTGGGCTTCAACGGTCGCGACCTGCCGGCTGCTGGAAGCCGGCTGTGGGGCCTTGCGCTTGTTGTCGCCCTGCTGTTGTCGCCGGCCGGTGTCTGCCGCCAGAGTTCTTGGAGCCTGTGGAGCTACTTTGCTAGTCGTGTTGATTTGAATTTCCGTCTTCATGGAGGAGTCGGCCGTAGCATACTTGTCCGCTATGATCATCAGCTCGTTGAGGGTTTCTGGCTCGTCGCAGAGGAGCTTATGCTTGAGGAGGGTGCCTTCTCGGCACCCGGCTGTGAAGTACTCGATGACCTGCAACTCGTGCACGCCCTCGCAGGAGTTCCAGAGCTCAGCCCAACACGTGAGGTAGTCGCGTGTCGACTCGTCAGGACCTTGCACGCACAAGGAGAGCTGACGAGGCTTGGGAGGACGCTTGTACGTGCTGGTGAAGTTGCGGATGAATGCTTCAGTGAAGTCGACCCAGCTATTGATGTTGCGGGGCTTTAGGCTGTTCAGCCATGTCCGGGCTGTGCCCTGGAGCATGAGCGGAACGTACTTTACGGCGACATGCTTGTTGCCGTTTGCTGTGCTGACACCCGTGGAGTAGTCGACTAGCCAGTCTTCCGGCTTCACGGAGCCGGTATACTTGGGCGTGTCTCTTGGGAGCGTGAACCCTCTGGGAAAGGGCTCGTCCTGAATGCGGGGCCCGAAACAAGGCGGACCCAGCTCGTCTTCTTCTTCCAGCGCCAGGGACCGGTGAAGTCGGTCGATCTGGTGGCGGGCGTCATTCTCTCCAACTCCCTCTTGGCGGCCAAGGTGGTCACCGAGAGTCGGATGGTCAACAGGCGGCGGGGAGACTCGCCTCTCCTTGCGGGGAGGGGGAGGCGGACAGTCGTTCCGTCGTTCCACTGCTCTCGGGCGGCCGTCTAGGTCGCGCTCTATGGTAATCCGAGTCCGACTGTGGATGACAGCCGACTCCTTGTCCTTTCTTCCTTGGGCACCGCCAGTCGGCGTCCGAGATGTCGCGCCTTGATCTCGGTGCAGGTCGTCGTTTGGCCGCTACGGCGCCTCCGTGCGGCAGCCGGCCTCGTTCTGCGCGGCAGCCGCGTCGAGGAGCCGCTGGACTCGCTCCATCATGAGGCGGCGCTCTTCACCCTCGAAATTGTCCAGCTCATCCACCGCTGCCTGGGTGGCTTGGATGTTCTCCGCTGGTGTAGTGTACACGGGGCGGCTAGCCCCAAACAGGCTGGCGATGGCTACGCCGCGCTGCTGGACCGCGCCAAAGCGGCTGGGCCCTGCCAGGGCCGGCGAGCCGCCAACGGCGCGATCCATCTCCCGCTGGTAAGCTTCTGACAAGCGTCTCATGCTGGCCAGCTTCTTCGCGCCTTCGACGAGCTGAAGGCGGCGCACTTCTAATGTCTCCGCGTCAGCATCTTCCGGAATGGGCGCGGTCAGGTCTTGCAGCGCCGCGCCGAGTGAGTCGGGCGCTCCTCCGCCAGGGAACTCGTCATGAGTGATGACTAGCACCTCAGTGACGGTGCTTCTATCGCTCTTTGCGTGGGGGAGAGTTTCGTCGTAGACCACCACGTTGGTGGGGAACGCGTCGATTGACGTGGTGTCAGAGTCGACCAACATCGGGTCGGTGGAGCCTACGGACTCCAAGTCTACGACAGGCTCGCCGGAAATGTGGAGTTGATCGAGGAGGCCCGTGAGGAGGTTTTCGGGGCCGCCAGCGCCTGCGTCGGACGCAGGTTCGTCGGAGAGGCGGACCTCGCCGACAAGTTCGGCCAAGGAGCTGGCTGCGCAGGCGATCTCAACGCCACGCAGCGCGTCAATGCAGACTTCGCCTGGCGTGCCTGGCTGGCTGCGCTCGCCAGGGAGGAAAAGGGTTCCCGTCCAGAACAGATCTCCGGACGGCGGTGCACCAGGCCCCATGGTGGGCGCCAAATGTCGGGGGTTTGGTGCGGCATATGCCAATGGATGGCTTATCATGGTGGGGGCGAGTAGAACGTCGCCGGTGCCTGGAAACGGGATGAGGCGAAGACATGCACGCCGGCGAATCTTACCCAGCTTCGGGGCTCTCCGGGGAGATAATACCCCTACTGCTGCTCTGCGGGGTCTCCGCATGATCACTATGGTCAAGTGTTTACACGGTTGCTCCTTGAGCTGTGTCTGGTGGTAGGAGAGGGCAAGGCTAGCTCTCTCCTCCTATCTGGTATGGTATAGAACTACTGGGATCCAACCCTTTGCATGGGTCCCCTGGGGGGTTTATATAGGCCTACCCCCCAGGGGTACAATGGTAATTCGACTGGGCATGGGCCCAGCCGTCACTGCCTCCGACCTCCGACTTCTCCGCCGACTGGTGGGGTCCTCCAACTAGTGGGCCCCGCCGACTGGTCTGGTACGGAGCTGACAGGCTCCGTCCGCCGTGGGCGGGTCTTGCTGGCTGCTGATTACTGTAGACGTGCTCCTGATGACGCAAGCTTGGTCAGGGGGTCGTGGCAACAGCCCCGCCGCCTGGCGGGCGATCACTGTGGCCACTCCCCATCTCTTCTTGATTAATGGTGCGTGGGCCCTGGGGGAGGGCTCGGCCGACTTCCCCGGGCCGACTCCTGACGGGTCCGACTGGCGGTTCTCCCGCCATCTCCCGAGGTCTCGCTGACTGGTGGGCCCTGCTGCCTCCAGGCCGTACAGACAAGCCGTCGTGGGTGTAGGACCCGGTACAGTGGTGCTGATGTCAGGGCCGGCCGGGCAACAGTGCCACGCCACAGGGAGATCTTCCCAAGTACGGCATGCTGTAGCCATGCCTGCCCTTGGTAAGGGGCGGGGAGTGGGCTTCACTATAGCCACGCCCCTGTCCGTCCCCTTCGATGAGGCCACGGTTTGTTGGAGTCGTCGGCCGACTCCCCAAAGCCGGCTTCTCTGGAAGTCGCCTCTAGGACTCGGCCGTGAGCGGGCAGTCGGCCGCCTTGCAACTCCCCAGGAGGCGGCTCTTCGCCCTGTGGTCTTGAGGGGCACAGCCTGCCCCAATGTCTTGAAAGGTTATGGGGCTCGGGTTGGCCTACCCGTGGCCCATTACTCCGACATATTGATAGGAAACTCAGATACATGTGTGGATACATAGACAACACCATGTCCCTAGTAAGCCTCTAGTTGACTAGCTCATTGATCAATAGATGGTTACAGTTTCCTCACCATGGACATTGGATGTCGTTGATAACGGGATCACATCATTAGGAGATGTCTTATCTTGGATGGACAAGACCCAATCCTAAGCCTAGCACAAGATCATGTAGTTCGTTTGCTAAAGCTTTTCTAATGTCAAGTATCATTTCCTTAGACCATGAGATTGTGCAACTACCGGATACCGTAGGAGTGCTTTGGGTGTGCCAAACGTCACAACATAACCGGGTGGCTATAAAGGTACACTACAGGTATCTCTGAAAGTGTTTGTTGGGTTGGCACGAATCGAGACTGAGATTTGTCACTCCGTGTAAACAGAGAGGTATCTCTGGGCCCACTCGGTAGGACATCATCATAATGTGCACAATGTGACCAAGGAGTTGATCACGGGATGATGTGTTATAGAACAAGTAAAGAGACTTGCCGGTAACGAGATTGAACAAGGTATCGGGATACCGACGATCGAATCTCGGGCAAGTACAATACCGCTGGACAAAGGGAATTGAATACGGGATTGATTGAATCCTCGACATCGTGGTTCATCCGATGAGATCATCGTGGAAAATGTGGGAGCCAACATGGGTATCCAGATCCCGCTGTTGGTTATTGGCCGGAGAATTGTCTTGGTCATGTCTGCATGGTTCCCGAACTCGTAGGGTCTACACACTTAAGGTTCGATGACGCTAGGGTTATTAGGAAGACTTGTATGTGATTACCGAATGTTGTTCGGAGTCCCGGATGAGATCCCGGACGTCACGAGGAGTTCCGGAATGGTCCGGAGGTAAAGATTTATATATGGAAAGTTGTTGTTCGGGTTCCGGGAAAAGTTCGGTTTTTTTTGGTATTGTACCAGGAAGCTTCCGGAGGATTCCGGAGGGGTCCGGAGGTCCGGAAAAAGTTCCACCACGTCCAATACAGCAGCATGGGCTGTAGGGGGGCGCCCCAACCTTAATGGACCAAAGGCACCAGCCCCCCCAAGGCCCATGCGCATGGGAGAGGGGAAACCCCAAGGGGGAGGGCCTCCACTTGACTTGGGAGGCACTCCTCCCCCCTTGGCCGCCGCCCCCAACCCTAGATGGGATCTAGGGGGGTCGGCCCCCCTCTCCCCCACCTATAAATAGTGGAGGGGTGGGAGAGTGGCCACACCCTTGAACCTGGCGCAGCCCTCCCTCCTCCTACCTTCTCCTCCTCCTCCATGGTGCTTGGCGAAGCCCTGCCGGAGAATCACAAGCTCCTCCACCACCACGCCGTCATGCTGTTGGACTTCTTCCTCAACCTCTCCCTCCTCCTTGCTGGATCAAGGCGTGGGAGACGTCTCCCAACCGTACGTGTATTGAACGCGGAGGAGCCGTCCGTTCGGCGCTAGGATCATCGGTGATTTCGATCACGACGAGTACGACTCCATCAACCCCGTTCACTTGAACGCTTCCGCTTAGCAATCTACAAGGGTATGTAGATGCACTCTCCTTCCCCTTGTTGCTAGATTACTCCATAGATTGATCTTGGTGATGCGTAGAAAATTTTAAATTTCTGCTACGATCCCCAATAGTGGCATCATGAGCTAGGTCTATGCGTACTTACTATGCACGAGTAGAACACAAAGTAGTTGTGGGCGTCGATATTGTCAATTTACTTGCCGTTACTAGTCTTATCTTGATTCGGCGGCATTGTGGGATGAATCGGCCCGGACCAACCTTACACGTACGCTTACGTGAGACCGGTTCCACCGACTGACATGCACTAGTTGCATAAGGCGGCTGGCGGGTGTCTGTCTCTCCCACTTTAGTCAGATCGGATTCGATGAACAGGGTCCTTATGAAGGGTAAATTGAAATTGGCAATTCATGTTGTGGTTTTGGCGTAGGTAAGAAACGTTCTTGCTAGAAACCTATAGCAGCCGCGTAAAAACTTGCAACAACAATTAGAGGACGTCTAACTTGTTTTTGCAGCAAGTGTTTTGTGATGTGATATGGCCAAAGGATGTGATGAATGATATATGTGATATATGAGATGATCATGTTCTTGTAATAGGAATCATGACTTGCATGTCGATGAGTATGACAACCGGCAGGAGCCATAGGAGTTGTCTTTATTTATTTATGACCTGCATGTCAACATAAACGTCATGTAATTACTTTACTTTATTGCTAAAGCGTTAGCCATAGTAGTAGAAGTAATAGATGACGAGACAACTTCAAGAAGACACGATGATGGAGATCATGATGATGGAGATCATGGTGTCATGCCGGTGACAATGATGATCATGGAGCCCCGAAGATGGAGATCAAAAGGAGCAAAATGATATTGGCCATATCATGTCACTATTTGATTGCATGTGATGTTTATCATGTTTTACATCTTATTTGCTTAGAACGACGGTAGCTTAAATAAGATGATCCCTCGAAATAATTTCAAGAAAGTCTTCCCCCTAACTGTGCACCGTTGAGAAGGTTCGTTGTTTTGAAGCACCACATGATGATCGGGTGTGATAGATTCTAACGTTCGAATACAACGGGTGTAAGCCAGATTTACACACGCAATACACTTAGGTTGACTTGACGAGCCTAGCATGTACAGACATGGCCTCGGAACACAGAAGACCGAAAGGTCGAGCATGAGTCGTATAGAAGATACGATCAACATGAAGATGTTCACCGATGTTGTCTAGTCCGTCTCACATGATGATCGGACACGGCCTAGTTAACTCGGATCATGTTATACTTAGATGACTGGAGGGATGTCTATCTGAGTGGGAGTTCATTAAATAGTTTGATTAGATGAACTCAATTATCATGAACATAGTCTAAATTATCTTTGCAAATATGTTGTGGATGAATAGCTCACGTTGTAGCTCCCTATTTCAATATGTTCCAAGAGAAAGACCAAGTTGAAAGATATTGTAAGCAATGATGCGGACTAGGTCCGTAGTCCGAGGAGTGTCCTCACTGCTACACAGAAGGCTTACGTCTTTGATGCACCGCTCGATGTGCAAACCCCTACAACATCGACTGTGGATGTTATGAACACCTAACAGACACGTCCTGATGACTACTTGATAGTTTAGTGCACCATACTTTACGGCTTAGAATCAGGATTCCAATGATGTTTTGAACGGCATGAGACATATGAGATGTTCCAAGAGCTGAAATTGGGATTTCAGGCTCATGCCCGTGTTGAGAGGTGTGAGACCTCTGACAAGTTCTTTTGCCAACAAGATGGAGGAGAATAGCTCAGCTAGTGAGCATGTGCTCAGAATGTCTGGGTGCTACAATCACTTAAATCAAGTGGGAGTTAAACTTCCAGATAAGATAGTGATTGATAGAGTTCTCTAGCCACTATCACTAAGCTACTAGATCTTCGTGATGAACTATGACATGCAAGGGATGGAGTTGATCCCGGAGCTGTTCGCGGTGCTTAAGACCGCAAAAGGTAGAAATCAAGAAGGAGCATCAAGTGTTGATGGTTTAACAAGACCACTGGTTTCAAGAAGGGCAAGGGCTAGAAGGGAAACTTCATGGATGGCAAACCAGTTGCTGCTCCAGTGAAGGAACCCAAGGTTGAACCCAAACCCAAGACTAAGTGCTTCTATTGTAAAGGGAACGGTCACTGGTAGCAGAATTACCCCAAATGCATGGTAGATAAGAAGGCTGGCAACTTCAACAAAATTTATACGTGTTATTAATGTGTACCTCACTAGTACTCCTGGTAGCACCTGGGTATTGGATACCGGTTCAGTTACTATTATTGGTGACTTGAAGCAAAAGCTACAGACTAAATGGAGACTGGCTAAGGGCGAGGTGACGATGTGTGTTAGAAGTGTTTCCAAAGTTGATGAGATCACCATCGCACTCTCCATCTGCCTTCGGGATTAGTATTGAACCTAGATAAATGTTATCAGGTGTCTACATTGACATGAATATGATTAGATCATGTTCATTGCAATACGGTCATTCATTTAAGTTAGAGAATAATGGTTATTCTGTTTACATGAATGATACCTTTCATGGTCATGCACCCTATGTGAATGGTTCATTGAATCTCGGTCGTGGTGATACACATGTTCACGCCAAAAGATGTAGAGTTAATAATGATAGTACCACTTTCTTGTGGCACTGCCGCTTAGGTCATATTGGCGTAAGATGCATGAAGAAACTCCATATCGATGGATGTTTGGAGTCACTTGATTTTGAATCGCTTGACACATGCGAGCCATGCCTCATGGGCAGGATAACTAAGACCCCGCTTTCAGGTACAATGAAACGGACAAGTGACTTGTTGGAAATCATACATGCTGATGCGTGTGATCCAATGAGAATTGAAGCGTGTGGTGGATATCGCTATTTTCTCATCTTCACTGATGATTTGAGTAGATATAGGTATATTTACTTAATGAAGCACAAGTCTGAAACATTTGAAAAGTTCAAGCAATTTCAGAGTGAAGTTAAGAATCATCATAACAAAAAAATCATGTTCCTACAATCTGATCAAAAGGGGATTTTCTGAGTTATGAGTTTGGCAATCACTTAAGACATTGTGGAATTGTTTCACAGTTGAAGCCACCTAGAACACCACAGGGTAATGGTGTGTCCGGACGTCGTAATCGAACCTTATGAGATATGGTGCGATCTATGATGTCTCTTACCGATCTACCATTTTCATTTTGAGGTTATGCGTTAGAGACAGCTGCATTCACTTTAGATAGGACACCATCTAAGTCCGTTGAGACGACATCGTATGACCATTGGTTTGGCAAGAAACCAAAGTTGTCGTTTCTTAATGTTTGGGGCTGCGATGCTTAAGGCTTCAGCCAGAGAAGCTCAAACCCAAAGCGGACAAACACATCTTCATAGGATACCCAAAGGTGACAGTTGGGTATACCTTCTATCTCAGATCCGAGGGCAAATTGTTTGTCGCTAAGAACGGGTCCTTTCTCGAGAAGGAGTTTCTCTCGAAAGAATTGAGTGGGAGGAAGATAGAACTTGATGAGGTTGTCGAACCTTTATTTCAACCAGTGATGCAACACAGAAAGATGTTTTCTGTGGCACCTACGTCTATTGAATAGGAAGTTAATGATAGTGATCATGAAGCTTCGGATCAAGTTGTTATCGAACCTTGTAGGTCGACAAGGATATGCACTACTCCTAAGTGGTACGGTAATCCTGTCTTAGATATCATGTTGTTAGACAACAATGAACCTACGAGCTATGGATAAGCGATGGTGGGCCCGTGTTCCGACAGATGGTTAGAATCCATGAAATCCGAGATAGGATCCATGTATCAGAACAAAGTATGGACTTTGGTGGACTTGCCCGATGATCGTCAAGCCATTGAGATCTTTAAGAAGAAGACGGACGTGGGCGGTAATGTTACCGTCTATGAAGCTCGACTTGTGGGAAAAAGTTTTTTTTCACTAGTTCAAGGAGTTGACTACAATGAGAATTTCTCACCCGTAGAGATGCTTAAGTCCATCGAAATCATGTTAGCATTAGCTGTATTTTTCGATTATGAAATCTTACAGATGGATGTCAAAACAAGTTTTCTTACCGGTTTTCGTAAGAAAAGTTATATGTGATACAATAAAAGGTTTTGTCGATCCTAAGGATGCTAAAAGGTATGCTGGCTCCAGCAATCCTTCTATGGACTAGAGCAAGCATCTCGGAATCGGAATATATGTTTTGATGGAGTGATAAAAGCTTTTAGGTTTATACAATGTTTGTTAGAAACTTGTATTTACAAGAAAGTGAGTGGGAGCACTACAACATTTCTGATAAGTATATGTGGATGACATATTGTTGATCCGAAATAATGTAGAATTTCTGGAAAGCATAAACGGTTGTTTGAAGAGTGTTTTTCAAAGGAAGACCTGGATAAAGCTGCTTACATATTGGGCATCAAGATCTATAGAGATAGATCAAAACGCCTGATGATACTTTCAAAAAACGCACACCTTGACATGTTTTTGAAGGAGTTCAAATAGATCAGTCAAAGAAGGGGTTCTTACCTGAGTTGTAAGGTGTGAAGTTGAGTAAGAGTCAAAGATTGACCACGGCAGAAGAAAGAGGAAGGATGAAGGTCGTCCCCTATGCTCTTTTCATAGGCTCTATACGGTATGCCATGCTGAGTACCGCACCTGATGTGTGCCTTGCCACATGTCTGGCAAGAAGGTACAAAGGTGATCTAGGACTGGATCACCAGATAGCGGTCAAAATTATCCTTAGAGGAATAAGGAAATGTTTCTCGGTTATGGAGATGATAAAGAGTTCGACGTAAAGAGTTACATCGATACAAGCTTAACACCTATCCGGATAGCTTTGAGTAGAGATACCGGATATGTATAATGGAGCAACAATTTGGAATAGCTCCAAGTGGAACGTGGTAGCATCATCTATGATATGACATAAAGTTTTGCGAAATACATAGGGATCTGAATATGGCAAGACCCGTTGACTACAACCTCTCTCACAAGCATAACATGATCAAACCCAGAACTCATTGAGTATTAACCACATAGTGATGTGAACTAGATTATTAAGTCTAGTAAACTCTTTGGATGTCGGTCACATGGCGATGTGACCTGTGAGTGTTAATCACATGGCGATGTGAACTAGATTATTGACTCTAGTGCAAGTGGGAGACTGTTGGAAATATGCCCTAGAGGCAATAATAAATTAGTTATTATTATTATTATTATATTTCATTGTTCATGATAATCGTTTATTATCCATGCTAGAATTGTATTGATAGGAAACTCAGATACATGTGTGGATACATAGACAACACCATGTCCCTAGTAAGCCTCTAGTTGACTAGCTCGTTGATCAATAGATGATTACAGTTTCCTGACCATGGACATTGGATGTCGTTGATAATGGGATCACATCATTAGGAGAATGATGTGATGGACAAGACCCAATCCTAAGCCTAGCACAAGATCGTGTAGTTCGTTTGCTAAAGCTTTTCTAATGTCAAGTATCATTTCCTTAGACCATGAGATTGTGCAACTCCCAGATACTGTAGGAGTGCTTTGGGTGTGCCAAACGTCACAATATAACTGGGTGGCTATAAAGGTACACTACAGGTATCTCCGAAAGTGTTTGTTGGGTTGGCACGAATCGAGACTGGGATTTGTCACTCCGTGTAAACGGAGAGGTATCTCTGGGCCCACTCGGTAGGACATCATCATAATGTGCACAATGTGACCAAGGAGTTGATCACGGGATGATGTGTTATAGAACAAGTAAAGAGACTTGCCGGTAACGAGATTGAACAAGGTATCGGGATACCGACGATCGAATCTCGGGCAAGTACAATACCGCTGGACAAAGGGAATTGAATACGGGATTGATTGAATCCTCGACATCGTGGTTCATCCGGTGAGATCATCGTGGAACATGTGGGAGCCAACATGGGTATCCAGATCCCGTTGTTGGTTATTGGCTGGAGAGTTGTCTCGGTCATGTCTGCATGGTTCCCAAACCCGTAGGGTCTACACACTTAAGGTTCGATGACGCTAGGGTTATTAGGAAGACTTGTATGTGATTACCGAATGTTGTTCGGAGTCCCGGATGAGATCCCAGACGTCACGAGGAGTTCCGGAATGGTCCGGAGGTAAAGATTTATATATGGAAAGTTGTTGTTCGGGTTCCGGGAAAAGTTCGGTTTTTTCCGGTATTGTACCGGGAAGCTTCCAGAAGGTTCCGGAGGGGTCCGGAGGTCCGGAAAAAGCTCCACCACGTCCAATACAGAAGCATGGGCTGTAGGGGGGCGCCCTAACCTTAATGGGCCAAGGGCACCAGCCCCCCTAGGCCCATGCACATTGAAGAGGGGAAACCCTAAGGGGGAGGGCCTCCACTTGACTTGGGAGGCACTCCTCCCCCCTTGGCCGCCGCCCCCAACCCTAGATGGGATCTAGGGGGGCCGGCCCCCCTCTCCCCCCACCTATAAATAGTGGAGGGGTGGGAGGGTGGCCACACCCTTGAACCTGGCGCAGCCCTCCCTCCTCCTACCTTCTCCTCCTCCTCCATGGTGCTTGGCGAAGCCCTGCCGGAGAATCACAAGCTCCTCCACCACCACGCCGTTGTGCTGTTAGACTTCTTCCTCAACCTCTCCCTCCTACTTGCTGGATCAAGGCGTGGGAGACGTCTCCCAACCATACGTGTGTTGAACGCAGAGGTGCCGTCCGTTCGGCGCAAGGATCATCGGTGATTTGGATCACGACAAGTACGACTCCATCAACCCCGTTCACTTGAACGCTTCCGCTTAGCGATCTACAAGGGTATGTAGATGCACTCTCCTTCCCCTTGTTGCTAGATTACTCCATAGATTGATCTTGGTGACGCGTAGAAAATTTTAAATTTCTGCTACGATCCCCAACAGCCTCTCCATGTACAGTATTCTTCTGATGGAATTCGGTCGTTGACCACATTGACCACGCCGCGCCGACAGCACCACGGCGGTGGACGATGGCGAGGCCTAAGAAGGGGATGACATGGAGCCGGGGAAGACGCGGCAGTGGATGCCCACACGGAGAGGAGTACGAGGGTTCACTGGTTCGGCTGCGCTGCCGTCGTCGCAGAATAACAGGGGGTGTGGGTGAGTGGAGTGGAGGGATGGCCTGGCCAGCAGTGGGAGTAGTATGGGGGCGGTGAGGCCTCCGCGGTAGCACAACCGGCCACGGGAGGCAGGAGCAGGCGACACGACCGGCGCTGCTTTGGGCGGCTGGAGCAAGAAGACTAGAAGTTGAAGAAGCACTATGCCGTTGGATGGACATCGTACGATCAGTCGAGCTAGAATCGTGCATATTGACTAAGTTGACAAAGCTCTTCGTCCCCGTCAACTTAGTAGGCCCACTATACTGGGTCCCAGCTAGTAGGGGGAGTATTCATTTTTTTGTGCGTAATAAGGAGGCACTTCCTTGCGTGCGAAGATATAGCTGGTGGGTCCGAGCTGTCAGCAGCGGTAACGTTTTTTTCGTGAAATACAGAGGCCGTTTCGGTGGGTCCCAGATGTCAGGTGGAGAAAATCATTATTTTGCGCATAATAAGGAGGCATTTCCTTGCGTGCGGCCGTGGACCCAACTGTCAGCCTCTCCACGTACAGTCCACTTCAGATGCATGTCGGTCATTGACCACGCTGACCACGCCACGCCGAGAGCACCAGGGCGGTGGACGACGGCGAGGCCTAGGAAGGGAACGACACGGAGGCAGGGAAGACTCGGCCATTGTTTTTGTTTCCCACGCGGAGGGGAGTACAACTGTACGAGGGTTTACTGGTTCGTCTGCCGTCGCCGGAGAATAACAACAGGTGTGGGTGAGTAGAGGGATGGCTAGGCCAGCGATGGGAGTATGGTGGGGCGGTGAGGCCTGCGCAGCAGCACAGCCGGCCACGGGGAGGAGGGAGCAGGCAGTCCCGCTGGCGCTTGTTTGAGCGGCTGGAGCAGGAAGAGCAGAGATTGAAGAAGCACGACGGCCGTTGGATGGACATCCAATAGTATACAGGCCATCTGTGGAAAGCCTCAAATCTGTGGAAAACAACATACAACCCATCTGCCATTATTTCAAATAATTTACAGCCCATTTGCTAATTCTTACGGGGTTTTTTTGAGCCCATATTCTTTATGTTAGCATTACAGCCCATATTGTAGCCACGGTTAAAAAATTATACAAAATTTTGCATATGTTGGTGCGGTCTGAACTGTTTTTAATCCTGAAATTTTGAGTCACATTCAGACTGATTTTAAAAATAAATGTATATCAATATAAAATCCAATAAACTGTCCACGCATAAAAATCAATGCAATTTAAAATCTCGAAATGAAAAAAAGATATTTGAAAATAATTGCCGGTTTGATGTGTTTTAAAAATGTACATCCCATTTCTCATTACTTATAGGCCATTTTCTCGGCCAACCGAATGAAGCTCTCCTCGTCTTGAAAGATTTGCAGCCCAGCAGGCCTGATAAAGCGACTTACTTGACAAATCACAATAGAACTGGGCTAGCCATTTTCAGAAAGAAAAAAAATACTGGGTTGGTCTGTGGTAACATAAAAGAAAAGGCTGTCTAGACAGACCAGAGTGTCCCACACAGCCCAGTTGACACCCTGCTTCCGTCTCAAAAACAAATTAGATAAATGCCACTCCAATTATGGCGATTCATAAAAATGCCACTGCAATTTCCAAACTTTGAAAAATGCCACTGCAATTTTTGCAAACTTTGAGAAACGCCACTGCAGTTTGCAAACTTTGAAAAACGCCACTCCAGACTTCGAAAAATGCCACTTGAAATGGCATGAAATGGCATTTTTCAATGTTTGGAAATTGCAGTGGCATTTCTCGGATACACCAGATTTGGAGTGGCATTTATAAAATTAACCCAAAACAAAAATAACTGGGCGAGCTGCTGGGTCCCTGGTGTTAGCCGCTCGTTGTGCAATTCCCTCGTTTATTGACTACATTGACAATGGCATGGGACCCAGATGTCACAAATCCACTAGGAGGAGCCATTTTTTTATTGGCTTGAAATAAGGAGGCACTTGCTTGCATACTGCCATGACCTTGGCGGGTCCCTGCTGTCATCCTCTCCACGTACAGTACCAGTTAGTCGTGCTTCAAAGTTGATCGACACGCCATTAAAAAAATAAAGGTCGATAACTAATGCGGCACCTTGGGCCAACGCGGCTAGATCGAATTTTGCACGAGAAATTACACACCATGTTTCGTTGACATGTGGTCCCGTTCCAACATATCAGTGAGACAACAACGAGTAGTAGGAGTATTTCCGAACGGACGTGTAGGCCGGGGCGCCTCTTTGTGAACCGTGGCAAACTCGCAACCGTCCATCGACTCTTCGCCTTTCCCTCTCGATTTGGAACTACTGTCGCATGCTCATCCTCTCCCTCCTCCATTTTCCTTCAGCCCTTCACCCTTTCTTCTGCCATTGTTCGATCGTCTTCTCCATGGAGGGAACATGCCGGAAACGACCCCGTTATTCTTGCCCCGATCTGAAAGATGACGTGGTGGAGGAACTCATTGATCGGTGCGACGTCATCACCTCGGCTAGCATGGCAGGTTCGTTCAAGCCCATTCTCGACTCAACTAATAACATCATTACAAAGAACCCAAGAGTCAAGGAGCGGTTTGATCTCCCCTATCTTCTTCGCCGTGACCCTGATGACTGGCGCCGGCACGACGGAGGCCTCGCCCTGTGCCAGTTGATGCCGCTTGATAATGATACGTATGATGTTAAGATGCCATCGCTCGAGGGCAAGGCTTGGCAGGCGCAAATGGAGATTGGGTTGTTTACATTGGGTCCAACTGCGAGTGGGAACTTGTGAATGTGTACACTCGTCACCGGGTTCCACTTCCAAAAATCTCAGCACACTGCCCAGAGGTTGAGCACACCGGTAATGTACGCACGTTCAAATACGATCATGGTGACTGTCTTCTACGGAAGATAGCAATTTGTCGAGTTCCCAACCGCTCTTGGAATTACAACAACTATCAAGTTGTTGCTATCTTCGACAAGCTTGTTGCCGTCCTTCGTGGTTCGACTCGATGGATATTGCTCAAAAATCAGTTTTTGTACACGGATGAGTACTGTGATGCAATTCAATACGAGGGCCTTGTGTTTGCTGCCACCACTCATGGCACTGTTTTTGCATGGCATCCTAGTAGTTTCGGTACGTTTGTCTTCCACCGTAATTATAATTGTTTCATCCACATGCATGCGGGTTAGCAAGTTTCCCTTTACTAATTAACCTTCTTCTTGTGTTTCCAAGGTCCTGTGAACATCCCACCACCTATACTTGAAAAATTTTATAACCAAGGGGGAGATGACGATGGTGATGATCACGAGCATGAGGACGAGCAGCGCCGATATACTCTGTGGCGCCTGGCAACTAATTCCGATGGATCACCTCTTCTTGTGTGTATACAACCCACTGATGATGTTACTGCTAAGGAAGCAGGTGTCTCCCATGGTCGCACTCTCCGGACCTATTCCAACACCCGTTGCATGGTATTCGGGATGGATACTAGTGTGCTAGCGCCAACTCCTTCTCCCTGGCACAGAATTGATAGTCTTGGAGAAAACTCGCTCTTCCTTGGACAAAACTATCCGATGATGGTGAAAGGCGATCCAACTACTGTTGACACATTTATGAGAAGCAACTGTGTCTATACCTCGGACATTTGGGTGGTTCCCTACCCTCGTACTGATATAGTAGGCCGCTTCAGCCTGGATGATCGGTCCTGCATTGGTCTCCAGATCGACAACAGATGGCCCGTCCCAGAGAATCACTTGTGGTTCAAAGCAAGCGTTTCCAACGCCGCGGAATGGTTGAGTTGAAGTTCATTTCATGGCTTGTTATTTGTTGTGTGGTGAAAACTTTAGTATTTATAATGTATCCTCGTTGTCGATGTGGGTTGATGACCTGTTGTATGTAATAAAATGATATGCCTGTGATAAACTTACTAAATTTATGAATGGCTTTCGAGTCGCTTCTCTAAATTTGTACTAGCTTCACATGCTTCGCGCGTCGGGCAGGTGTTTTTACTGTAGCCATATGTTAATGTGTTTGTTGTACGTAACCAGCACCTCGAATCCTCGATACTAGTATACTATATACTAGTAGGAGTAAGTAGTAGGAGTAGTAGGGTGGCATGGGCCAGAACAAGCATTAATGTCCAGGAGTACGGCACATGCCACCACCACGACATCCATCTGACACCATATTATTTCTTGGAGTCCGTGCTAGAGCAATCTCTTCAACCTCATCGTTTCTCTAACTTCAGCCATCGCACGGCGGGCGAGGTGGGGGTTTGCCGATAGTCGGTTCCCTTAACTGCGGTCCCACTTGTAAGGCCAACTCCAATGCACGACCCCAAACGGACCTCCGTTTTGCACGAACTCCAACGATAATTTTGACTAGAAAAGCAAGACCAAAGAAAACAAGAACCACAAGAATACATTTTACTACTCCTGTAATTTGGATTCGTGCCTTCTCAATGCATTCATTGTTGATCTGCGGTGGCTCGATCTTGCGTGCTTCTTTCTTCTTCGAGTGTAAAGAAGTAGACGTTGCTTCCTCGCATCTAGTCTCATGTCTAGCCTCTATTCTAGTAGGAGTATCAACAAGTGCACTAATCTCATCCGATAGCAGAACCGAAGATTTGGTCGGGTTCTTCCTCCTTTTGCCGACACGTGGGACATCCAGCATCCAGGTCATGTCATGAAAGAAAATAGAGTGGTAGTTGAAGCCACGAGATGTGCATCTTGGGTTAAACTGTAAATAGAATCTTACTACTCTTGAGTAACTCCAAAAGCGGCCATCGAAGATCTTTATTGGATTTGTTTTTCATCACCAGCACGTCGAGGTGAAAGATGTGCAGGTTCAGTGGGTCCTCTTGCGTTTTCACTGACATGTGGGGCCGCATGTGAGCAAACAGACGATGGGATCCGCGCATCCGCTGGCTGGCTGAGAAGAGAGATAGAGGAGGGCTGAGCACGAACTGCAGGAAATTTGTTCTACGTACCTCGATATGGCCCTATTTGGATCATGGGGTTAGAGCTATTTTGGGTTAGTTGAAGGCTCAAATAACCCAAAAGTATCCAAACAGGGAGGGTTAGAGTGGGTTAGTTTCATCTAACCCAACTATCCCGGTGGAGAGGTGCTTATTTGGGTTAGAGTGGGTTAGAAAATAACTCGAACTCTAACTGTGTTAGAGTATTCAAACAGGGCCATAGGCTCGATATACTGGGGTGGCATGGGCCATAACTCAGTAGCATTCACGTCTAGTAGTACGTCACACGCCACCCACACGAGTCCCATCCGACACCAATTTTCTTGGAGTCCGTGCTACAACCATCTCTTCTCCCTCCTGTTTTCTCAGCCATCCGACAAGATAATTACTGTAGTATCATATACTACTACATGGATTTGACGGAAAGATAAAAATACATACGGATCCATCAACGTTCAACGACATCCTCACGCCCTAGTGCGTCGGGTCACCAATCGACGTGTGAGGAGCAGCGGCGTTGGCGGCGAGCTCAACGTGCTTCTGAACAGTGCCGTCCAAGGTTGCCCTGCGCTCCAAGAAGGCCAACGTCCTATGGTCCTCCTCTAGCATGTAGTAGTCCTTGTGGACGATTTGTGCGTAGACGTGGGTGATTATGTCGATGGTGTCTTGCTGCGCCAGGCGCTGCGCGACGAGCGCGACCTCGAGGTGGACATTCTCCGGTGCGACGGCGGGCAGTCGCAGGGCCACCAGTGCGTCGAAGAGGTTGTTACCATAGTGGCCGTTGAGGGTGGCGGGCATCGCAGAGCTTGGGCACGTCGGCTGGAGGCTTACATCAAAGTCGTCTGCAAGCTTCTTGACGATGGTGAACTTGTTGAGGAAACCGATGAGGACCTCGTCGAACAAGGAGACGAAGCTGTCGTCCAAGCGACCCCTCGCCCTGGCGGCCTCAAGCAATACTACCTGGAGACTCGGTGCCAGTGGATGTGGTAGTACTGCTAAATCCAGACGGTGGTGCTACTAGTACTAGTAGTAGGAGTACTAGCACTGTCTACCCGTTGGTCAAATTATTACGTGTTGCTCCTCACAGTGAAGTGACAAGACCCTGCGTCGGAGATGACACCTGAGTATAGGCGCCGTGTTCGGCATACCATAGTCAGCCTCACTGTCTGCAGTTACTATCATCATGGCTGTAGAGCTATCCTGCTTACAACTAGCCCTGTTCGACATAATTTCCCGTGCGTAGATGCCCATGCATTGCACGGAACACCAAGATTGGGGGTGGACGGCTCCGGCAGCGGCCATCGTGCCAGATTTTTCCATGGCCTTCTACTCCTAGATTGTGAGAGACAAGGAGTTGTTTGTAAATAGGGAACAAGTGCAGGCATCTTTTTGTAAAAATGGAGAAGCTTGGTTTGTATGCGTCAGATCTAGATCCGACGGCTATTGGTGAAAGATGGGAGGCACAACATCATCACCAACTCAGGACCTGTTTGATTCGCAGGATTTTGAAAACACAGGAATAGGACACGACAATATTACAAGTTTCAAACTGATATTACAAATGTTAGGAGTAATGCTGCACCTACGAAGAGGGAATTACTAGGAAGTTTACGTAAGAACTTTTGTTACTTTAGGTGGATGCAGCATTATCGTACAAACTAAAATCCACCGCCCTGACAAGTCACTAATGGGCAAATAAGTTTTCGAGTCTCTGGCCACTTGATGTTTCAAAAACAAATTCAGCTTCTGCAGAGAAATGAGCTCCATCGTGTACCCGCGCGGGTGTGGCTGGGCACGAAGCGTGAGTACGTGCACAGTGCACCTATTCTCTTCTTGTATACGTACACCACCTACGTGGGGTTGTGTGAGAGAGATACAAACCTAGAGAGATATAGTGTGTGGGTTCTTGAGAGTTTTTCTTTGTGGGGGGGTCAATCAAAAAAATTAACATATGCAATGTGTGTGAAATAGAGTCCTGGATATAACATATATATAGAGGGGGCGATCCACGAGAAGAGAGTGGAGGTATCATCGGCTTGAGGTGTCCATAGAATCAAAGAGAGGGATGATGTGTGTGTGTGTGCGCGCGCGATCGATAAAGAGTGCCATCAAATTTGTGTGTGCCCACGTCAAATATATAGAGTGGTTGGCCTACTAGAACGTGAGATGGGACATGTGCAGTTTGTCTCTGTGGCATGGATACCTACCTACAGCGCTCGACTATCGGTGTGTGGTGGGGGAAGAGGGAGGCCCAATTAACTATAGAGGTACAATGGCTGGTATATGTGTGGAGGAGGAGAGAGGCCTACCTCATGTATTAAGGAGATCGATCTGCCTCATGTATTAAGGGAGATCGATCAGCATCCATGCATATGTGCAGGAGATGAATAAGGTTGGGAGAGAGACATAGATAGAATGTTGGAGGGGGTGGTAGTGGAGTTGCTTCTAACAAATGGTGGGATAGGCTTGCTAGACAAACGGAGGGCACGCCTGCAATATCAATACGAGAGGATATGGCTGCTTGTTGTCTATGCACGTGCGTGTGGGAGACGGGTCAGGAGGCATGCAGGAATGATGAGGGAGGACGATGTGGCTGTGGTAAGCAGACGTAACTACATAGGAAGATCAATCGCCCTTTGTAAGATAAAGGAGAGACATAACTTGTGAGGTACGTCGATCGATGGGGGGTAGTTAAAGTCGATCTAGGTATATGATGGGAGATCGATCTGTATACATGCATGTGTGTGTGTGTTAGAAGCAAATGAGGCACGAGGAGAAGGATAGAGAGAGAGGGATGCATGTAGGAGGTGGTACGAGAGGCATACTATATCGAGGCGGAGGAGTGTGCGAGTACGAGAACGATGAAAAGAGTGGTGGGAGTGAGGCATGGACGGTGACAAGAGAAGAGGGGAAGCTTGTGTTTGTGCTAGGCACACCTGGCTAGAGAGGCATATCGATCGATGTGTGCCGTAAAGAAGGAGCTGGGGGGCCTACACACACCATGGGTGAACGACCTAAAGTGAAAAGACGAATTTGCGCGATGGAGCTAGAGAATGCTGAGGGAGGGTGAGAGGGATGCGGGCGTGTGCATGCACAAGAGAAAGTTAGCGCTAGCTACAAAGATAAGAGGGTTGTGTGGGTGTAAAAGACGAATAGAGATCATATATACTTCATTATAAAAAGAGAATTAGGATATTTGAAGAATTTATCATAGTGTTTCAAACCGAGGATGTGTGAATATATATAACGGTGATACACATGGTGTGGTTATGAACATGGTATACTACATTTAATATGTTTTATCTCTACTCTTATAAAAAAACGGAGTTGTTGATGATGGTGTGCCTGCCATCCTGGATTATAGGCCGTCTGATTTATATCTGGCGGATAGCAAGGAAACTATGATGGTTGAAGTTGGCAACAATCATGATTGTAGATTCTTATTGAAATAGAGAAACGAATTCAAATTTAGTTTGAATTGCAGCGGTAGTATAGACATTTGGAATGCACTAAAATGTTGGTATGAGTATGTTACATGCATTATACAATAAGCGAAAAAATTTAATCGGACATAACATGGATTCATACTCCCTCCTTCCATCTATATAGGGCGTAATGAGATTTTTAAGACCGCCTTTGACTATTGACAATATTAATAGTACATGACATGCACAATGTGAAAATTATATCATTGAAAGAACCTTTCACAAACGAATTTAACGGTGTGCTTTGTGTAAGTTGCATGTCATATATCATTGCTCTAATATTTGGTCAAAGTTAGCATCGAAAAACGCATTAGGCCCTATATAGATGGAAGGAGGGAGTAGCTTTGAATATCATTTGTATAGTAAAACGGGGCAAGACTCTCTCTTTGTGTGGTGTGAATAGTTTTATTTTTTTCGTTTTGTTTTTGGTTGAGGGAAGTGCGAATTGATTTGGTACGTACAAGTACAATCTCTACTCCTAATGGAGCAGTTGGTAGTCTCCGCCGGTTAATTTTCGTCCCACCTCCCTTGGTTTTTTGGGTACCTCCTCCCACCTCTAACTTATCCATCAAAAACCGAAAAAACCTCCTCCTGAAGCCTCAACCCGCACCCATCCACGTACAAAAAAATAGACCTACGATGGTTAACCAACGAAAAAAGACAACCAGCGACAAAAAAACCTAAACCTATTGCCCGCTCCCTCGCGCCCCTGTTGCTCCCTCCTCGATCCCGATCTGGATCGAGGGGACGAGGAGCTCCTGCCTCCCCGACAGCCGGCCTCCTCCTCGCCCCGCCGCTGCGTCCGGCGCCGCCACGGCCTTTGGAACCAGGGAAGCCATGGCCTGAGCTCGGCCTCGAGGTCCCCGCCGCTGTCTCCTGCAGCTTCTGCCCCGCCGCCTCGCCGTCGCACCAACCTCGGCGCCGCGCCGCCGCCGGCTCTGGTCGCCTCCACCTCCACTCCAGGCAACCCTCGGTCGCCGGCTCGCTGGAGCACGACGGCAGACGATGGATGCCCTGGTTGTGTGCGATGGATGGAGTTCTCACGCGCAAGCTAGGGTTGGAGCCGCCAGCTCTTCATCCTGCCCGCTGGCGGCGACTCTTCCCGTCCCGCACTGCCGCCTCCCCGTTATCAAAGGTATCTCCACCCCTTCCTCCTTCCCCCTCTTCTCTCCTCTCCCTTCTCCCTCCTCCATCTCTGTTCCCTTCCCCCGACTGGCCCGGACATGGAGAACAGCGACAGGGCCAGGTTTGCGGATGTGTTGCGGTAGTCCTTGATGGGGTGCTCGCCGGTGATGACCGTGGCCTAGCAGCAGGATAGCATAAGCTCTCCCTTGTTCTTTTGTGCTTGAATCAGATTTGGTGGTTCTCAATTTTACACATTTATTGATCTTGGTCTTTTGTATGCAGGGTACATTTATGTTTCATGATCTGTTCTGTAGATTTTCAGAACACTGAGTGCATATCTTGCCTTGCAATGCTGCTGATTCGACAATTGTGAGTGCTCCTCTCCCCTTTCCCTCCCTGCTAAAATTCAGTTCCAAACACGATCTGACGGTTGATTCTTTGGTTCAGGAACTGGATTCAAACTGGACTTGCGACCAGAGCAACCCCAAGCAAGATGAACTTGATTGGAAGATGTCTTCTAAACTCTGAAGGCAAGCACTCGGTCGACACTTTTGCTCCTGTAGAAGGCATGCCATTTGATTCATGCCAAGAAGCGTACGGACAGTATAAGCTATTTGCTTTGGAGGATGGTTTTGGAATTCATCATAGAAAGCCGAGATGAGGGCATGCACGTTACCAGTTGATGCACAAAATTGTGTGCTGGTGCTAGATCAGTTACATAGCGTCTTGCTTGAAATTGTAGTACAACTATATTCTTGTCGTTTCCCCAGCCACGCCATGATGGTCTTGCACTTGAATTTTTTCCATGCTTTGAAATTTCTTGGTATTTATATTGTAGCTAGGATTGTCATTGTCTTGTTTGGTTTTCGGTGTGCAGGTTAAGAGGGACAATGATAATTCTTCTTCGTGCAAAATAGAAAAAAGGCGAGGATGTGTCTCCTCCATGCAAAGCAGGTTGGTATGTGAGCATATTCAGCAACGAGCAAAATCACCCTCTGTCTGCAATTTGTGAAGAGAAGAGGCAGTGGAACTCACATAGTGAGATCAATCCAGTTCTTATGATTTTCATCAAGAATCTCAAAGCACCTCATCAATTTTTGCCAACAGAAACAATGAAAAAACAATTGGGGGCATCTCAAGATTGAAGATTGTGAAATTTACACAAGCGAGATATACAGAAAGTTTGAAGACGAGTTCTTCAAATCAATGTCCTTGGTTGTGTCTAGGTGCATCAGTGAAACTGGATGTGAAGTTAAGTGTGCACGTCCAGAATATTTTCAGGCATATGGGAATGTTGTGCAGACATTTTGTTGGTTTCAGACAATTGAAAGCAGTGCTACAGTCCAAATTTTGCCAAGAGAAAGGAGTTTAGGGAAGACGACAGAGGAGGAATATGATGTTGCCCCAACCCCAGGTACTACCTTTACACCCGTATCCACTTTTGGACAAAATTGGGATCTAGAGTTCATGAAGAGCGCGACTGAATTTAAAAAGGTCCGTGCGTATTCTTGGTACCTCGAGGATGAGAGCAAGCCACCCAAAAATGGCCAAAAGGAAGCACCATATGTGCAGGTGTGCTCATGTGCGTTAGAAGGCGAGTTTGAGCTTCTAATTTCCTAAACATTCCTATTACAAACAGAAAACAGCTATGGTTGGTGATAATAATTATTGGTGAACATTGTTATTGGTAAACCTGCATGCTGTCGATCTGCCTCTTCTTCCCGTTGCAACTATTGATGGCCATTATTATTGCAATTTTATCCTAATTTATGTTCAGCTATTACCAGGTTCTTTGATTGAATCCTAATTCAAACTTCTAACATACGCAATACTTTTTGTGCAATTATAAGATGATGCATACTCTGACAGTGCTTTGGCCACATAAAAGGTAAATCCATCATTGTGGAGATGTCAAAGTTGTCACAAAAACAAGCATCTGAACTTTCTTTTTGGAATGAAACAAAGATGCAGACTAACCGTATCATGTTTTTTTTGACATCAACCAATATCATGGGTTGGTTCAGGACTTCAGGTATATATCACCAGTATAACAATTAGTTAACCATAGCAATTGTTACTTTTTTATCTACTCTCAAATGCTTCTCTATTTTAAATACATATTAAATGTTGTCACAATCACCCTATTTCCGCCACACTGAGGGCTATGGCAGGAAGGAGCCCACCGTCGGCATCGCCCATGGCCGAGAAGACCGAGGACGCCGTGGACCCAGCGCCCTCAAGTACGATGGCGTTCTTTCTGTTAAGACTTATGGTGATGACTGAGGAGTTTTGAGATCAATCTTGATCTTCATATGACCGTGACCGGGAGGCGAACCCGGTTGCGCTTAGAGACAATTGATTAATGGAGATCCTCCGGCCACTGAGCTCAAAAAGGAAACCCAGGCAAGAAATCCACGCTTGTCCATACCGCTTGCCGTTTAGGCCGAGCAACTTCGTGAACTTCAACCCCATCATGTTGTAAGTACTAATAGTTTACAAATTAACTAAGTTTTTAGATTGGATATTCTTCCACATCTATGCATATTTTTTCTTACTGCGGTATATATCTAACACTAGAAAATGAGTTGTTGAAATATTTTTTTACTAATAATCATTGGTCTATAGGACAAGGACTCGGCGGATGATTCCTCATTGACTTTCTACCAGCTGCGCCATGACTGCGTCCATAGCATCCCGACACCATGTTCAAGACCAAGTTCTAACCCACATATCCAATCTCCCTCCATGGATCTTGCCTCTCATTGACCAAGATCAACAATTACACTCAATTTCAGATTTAAAAAAGAGATGGACCTAGAGCAAACAACCTGTGAGGCTTGGTTCGTGTACATCAACAACGTTGTATGATGGTGAAGTTTCTTCACTTCCCCTGACCAGACGCTGCATGCTCTGCTCACTGAAGGTGCCCGCTGTTTTTGTTTGGATGTTGTTGCTGCCGTATGTCAAGGTATGTAGCAGCAGCTTTTGTTTTCCGTTTCACACTAGCGAATGTCAGAATTTATCATGTGTGAAACTTTTTACTGTAGTATGAGTACAAGGTTCAAAGAAGTTCAGTCGTTTAGTATCTCACAGATTGTCTAGGCTTTAAATTTAGGAGATGACTTGGAAGCTCAACATAGAAAATTATTTAGTCTAATGCAGATTACATATTAAACGCCTTTTTGAAGGAAGTATGGAAGAACATGTGGTGAGCTCTCCATGAGAAAATTTAATATAACAGTTTCTTTGAATTGAAGGAATATTTGCAGATTTTTATCTATCGAAAGTTTGAGGGTACCATCTTTGCGAAATTGATGCTCTTGACGTCTATTAGTAATGGACACTTCTATCATTCTATATATCATTTTATGCACTTAACTGAGAAGGCTTTCTAATAGTTGAGGAGGCGCTCATGATTCTGAGCTTGGCTCTTCCTGACTAGCTCGTTACCAGGCTCACAACTGCGGAATCATAGGTGTGAAATGCTTCAAGGTGTCCACCAAAGCCCGTGTCATTGAGCAGAAAGTTGCCTCGCTCAACCAAATTGCACCTGTCATTGATGCACGGAGAGGGCACTCGGAATCTGGTGTTTCTCCATTGCGAAGCATGCGATGTTGAGAGAAAAGAGGGAGACTGCACCGGAGGAAAGCGAAGCATGGTAGCAGGTATGAAGATGAGAGCATGATGTTCTCTTTTAGCAAAGGATCCATGTTTCTATTTTTTTCATCCCGTTGCAACGCACGGGGACCTTTGATTTGATTTAGTATTATCTTATACTGTAGATAGGGAAATATGGACACTAAATATCCATTTCTTAGTAGTCAACCTGGTACATTAGGCTGTATATAGTACATGGCAGAGTTCTTCCAGCTACTAATTCAGGTAATCTGATTCATATCTTAGGCACTTTTCTTTAGGCATAGTTAACTAACAGCAAGGACATTGCCATATATGAAGTATGAACAGGTACAATAATGATTTCACATATGCACTTTCCCTACAACCTATGTCGAGGGTACCTACTGTAATGATTTTGCATATGAACTTGCTAAAAATAGTACTGCTACCTTGAGTTTGTCAAAGAATAATGCTACTAAATTGTCAACCATTTAGGATCTGTCATCTTTTTCCCCACTAGGGCGCTTCCTTAAAATTTATTACTTTAGAGACATGGGGATCCTCAAGTTAACACACTTGATTCTTACTGCTGCCTATGCATCCCTGAACTTCAGTTAAATTTATGATTATCTGGATATTTCCTATACTTTATCAAGTGTAGGGTTCTTAAAATAAGGACAAACATTTGTTTCACCTTTTGTAGTTCATCATAATAGCATATGATTTTAGAAAATGGCAAATTGCCAAGTACAATTCTGAAGCAGAGAGTTACTTATGTATTTTTTATTCATAAATGACATGATCAAGGAGTCAGGTGTGAAAATGCTTTATAAATCAGGTGAGCCAACATGCTGAAATTTTGTGGCAATTAGTGTGGGAAAGAACTATGTACTCTTATTTAAAGTGGACTTCATCGCCTTATTGTTAGAGTCAGCTTCACCCCTCCCATTGTTATATTCTTGACATGAATATTAGTCCCCCCCATTTATATTGTTGAAAATGACAATCGCTTGATCTTTGAATCATGCAGCTGCCTATCTACAAATCGTAATTGTGACCAAATAAAACGTACTGATATATCCAAATCTAGGTCGAAGCTATGCTATAGACTAGGTGGTAATAATGGCCATCATTTATATGTTTGGAAACTACTAATAATCCACTTGATCATCTCAAGTAACAAACCACTGACTAATTAGCCATGCATCAAGAAAAGCAGAAGTTGTTCATCTCAATAAAAATAATCCAAATTACCATATTTGTTTATTAAAAATTGTTATATACTAGCCCCAAGCCATTTCCATCAAAGCAAATATCATTGCATTTTTTTCTATTGGTACTTTGGATAAGTGTGGGTGGACTTGATAATTGACACGAGGAAACTGCTAAAAGCAAGGAATCTAATCAACAACAAGGATCTTCTAATGGTTTCCTTCTGGTTTATGTGGTGGGAGTGTTGAAATATTTTCATGAGGAAAAAAATATGATCCCCTTGCTCACTCATCGATGAGCATGAGGACGGTACGTAGTTGCAAACTCCATTGCTCTGCAGGATCGTGCACCGACGCCAAGTTCATAAATGGACTTTATCTACGTCCGACAGTGTGTAGCTCAACAGGAACACTTCGTGTCACACTGATGGAGGCAACGGGGCCTATGGGCTATTCTTCGTGACTCATTTGGGGGCTTCGTTGCGAAAAGTGCCTGCAACTACCGGGCTTCACTGCTCTAGATATTTGAATTTTTTTAAAAACACACTTCGGTTGCTAGAAAAATCTTAAATCAAATACGTGAATACATACACACATTCTTAAGGCCCGGTAAAAACCTGAAAAAATACGTTGTATTTAGATATAAAAAAGATATAATTCTGACAGGAATGACTCCCCTTTTATCCTATATACTATCAGAAATTTGTTTTTTTCTACAGCCAAAAACAAAACGAGATAACTACCACAGTTGCCACGGGTATTTGGGATGTGTATATGTATCTCTGGAAAAAAAGTCACATTTTTTTGAAACTTCAAAACACAAATTTCAAAATGTTTAAATATAGAGAGCACTGGAGCTCGGGTGTTGCAACACGTTGATTCATGCAGGTATAAGTGGTCAAGATTGGACATTCCACTGATGGAAGCTGAAGCATTAATGATGGGCCTGAAGTTAGCAGAAAATTGGACGAGTGTTGCTATACACACGATGATGTGCAGCCGATTTGTGCATGATCGCACTGATCCGGCCATGCATGCGTTGGAGAAAGTGGAGACCAACGGCTAGATCAAGCATCGTCCGATGTTCGGCTGTTGTTTATCGTCTGGATAGTAGTTTCGAAATTGGACATCCACTCCCATGCGGTGGAGAGATTCAATGAAAATTATTCAAGGTGTGAAGAACCAGTCGGAGTACCGCACTTTACGGGAGTTGTCACTTATGATTGCCAGAATTTGATGGCAAGCTTTGGAAGGGCGAGGATGATGCACCGGGGGCGAGAAGCAGATTCACATGAACACTTGGTCGATTTTGTTTTATTGACAGGACTGAGAGGTCAAGGGGAACCACCCTCTTATTTCCTGGTTCCAGTTCTTGTAAAGGATATGATAATCATTTAAACAAAGTTGTCAAACTTAAAGAAAAATAATCTTCCACTACTGAAAAACATTAAGGATTTGCACATTTGTGCTTGATCATGAAGTGAAATGGACCACAAAGGGACATTTTAACTTGTTTTATTGAGAGGTCATGAGAAGTCTGAAGGGATCATCTTCCTTGGCCCGTGATAATACAAAAGGTGTCTTTATATATATGTTTGTTTTCACAGAGTATGAGAGAGATGGAGATGAATTATGTCGACATAAAAAAGAATAGCTTGAAGACTCTTGGATTTTTTATGGCAGCACACGGGCACCTTCCAAAGACAAGGTTCTTCGGGCGATGTTTTATGGCATTGCACGTGCACCTAACATACTAAATCCAGCTTTGACCTTATCATCTATTTGATTCATTTATATACATGCATTGTAGCCCGTAGCAACGCACGGACGTTTTACTAGTATTACTACACGTTAGGCTTGTCCCTAAAATTCAACACGCGTCTTGTTATATCCCGAAAATTCAGATATCGTGCTCCCAAAACTGGCGCCTTCACAACCCGTGCCTTGCTATCCCGAAATTACAACGCGCGTGAAAACTCCCTCCAGCTGCCAAATCCCGATACGTGAAATCCCCCTTCTAACCCTGAGCTGAAAGGGCCGCTAGTTCAAATCGGTGGGGGGGAGGGGTACTTTTGTAACACACCCTACATTTTGGACAAGCGCGTTCCTAAGTCATGCTTCACCCCCTCCCATCGCCCCTTTTTCGCCATTCGAAATCCCAGGCCACCATAACCTCTCCGCTCTAGCCACGAAACCCCACCCTCCTTCGTCCACCACGTCACCGCTGCCCAGCCGGAGCCTCTTCCCCAGCGACGTCATCCAGCGCAACAGCTTGACGTCCCTCGTGCACCTCCCCGGATGAGGATCCGTCGTCCATCTCGCCGTCCCGCCGGTTCAGCCACCTCGTCCTCCACCTCCAAGGAGCTGCTCCGATGATCGCCTCGTCTATCGCGGCTGCTCCATCCCTGCAGCGCCGCCTTAACCTGCTCCACCGGAACCGCAACATCCTCACCGACTCCTCGGATGAAGCCGAGGCCTACTCGGTGCCACCAAAGAGGTTGCACACTCATCACATCGCACCTTCTCCTTAACTCGACCTCCCGGCGCCGACGGTGCTCCATCCCGCACCCCCATGGAGCGGCTACCTTGAAGCCGGCGCCGCGGGCGACATCTTCATGGTGGCTCTCCCCCAATGCGAGGCCCCTTCGGCGGCGGCGTCCATACCAGCCGGATCTGCTGCTGCTGCTCCGGCTCTCGCTTGATCGCTTGCTCGCCCAGCTGCTACTGCTGCTCTCCCCCTTGCTCGTGCTACTGCTCTGCTCCGATTAAGCCACACTTTAGTCAACTGAATCGACTTTTGGGTCAGTCGATTTTCAGGGGTTGGCGGGGCTCGCCCGAGTTAAGGAAGAACAAGCCGCAGTGGGGACGGGGGGTCGCCGGAGAGGTACCCCACTATCTATCTTAGGGTTCAGGGTGGGGGGCGGGGGCCTAGAGGGATGGCCGAGGCGGCGGTGGCGAGTTGTTTCGGGGCGGCGAGACGGCGTTGGGGCCGGCGGTTCGGCCGGTGGTGGCTGGCAGCTCAGGGGGGTGCAGGTTGAAGATGAACTGCAGGCCCTCCCTAAACTACATGTCAAGTGCCTCTCGTCTACCATTGCATTCAGTTTCGACAGTAGCATTCAGATTCCATAGTAAATTTCAGTTTTGACAGTTAAGTTCAGAGTCAACAGTTTTTACCTCATCTGTTGTAGTCAGGTGGTTTTTGGTGATGTTAATTTTACATCCATTTTAGATCATCTATTGGAGATGCTATTAGAATCCCACTTGAGATTGACAATGTCTATCTTGTGCTGCTTCAGCCTTGACATTTTACGGCTCACCGGAGCTTCTCCAACGACAGAACGATTCGTCACAACAGAGCAGTGCCCTGGACGCCGTCTACAGATTCCTCAGATCTTCCTCCACACCTCCAACAGCCACCTCTGCCTCAACTGCTTCAGCGACCAACCCAATGATGCTGAGGTCGACACGGCTACGGCAAAGAGGTTGTACACTTGTTGCATCACTTATTACTATACATTCACGTCGATCCATTAGGGCTATTTTGGTTCAACGGAAAAACATCGATCCACTGGTTGTTACCATCACTCTAAATTTCTGCATGCTCTCCTTACATAATCTCACCATATTTTTTTCGTATGCATGTCAGATATTGTACACAGTCATGCTGAACATTTAAAGAAAAAGAGAAGAGTTTTGCACGGCAATACAATGTCATGCAGACATCACTCCATGGTGGGTTCAATGGCAAACCCTCCCCACCCCTCTCCAGATTGTAATCCAGAGGAAGATATCTGTTCTGAGGCGGATTCGGACGCCGCTGACCACTCCTATTTACCCCCCAAGGTGTTTGCTCTACCTTGGCATGATGATGTTAGTCATATCATGCATATGTTGCATTGTAGTGCCTACTTTTGACATCATATATGTCATCTGCTTAGTTTAGACATGTTCTGTAATGCCACCTGTTTAGTTTCTATATCATATACGGGAATTATGCAGTCTTATGTTTTTTAGCCAGCCATAATATATGTGAAATGTGCAATGCCATCCTGTTTAACCAGGCATCATATATTTGAATGATATCTTGCCCATCCTTTTCTTCATTACATTTCCATTTGTTGACAATGTTTGTACATTAAACTACTCTTCTTGTGAATCAGCCATTTGGGTGGGAGATGGAAAAATCTGGAGTGAAAACAAGGCCTTCAGAGCAGACAGTGCTACCTGTCAAAGCAGATCTCTTGTTGGGTCCCGATAGCTCCTCAGAGATGGATTCAGAGACAGATGACCAGTCCTATTCCCCCACTGAGGTGTATGCTCTAACTTGGCACGGTTATACTGCTCATATCATGCATATGATGTCTTGCATTACATAGTTTAGACATCATATACACAATATTCAACACCATGTTCTTAGTTCAGACATCATATCGAATGCCCTCTGTTTAGCGTATAAATCACATATGTGAATTAAATGATGCAATCCTGATTACTTAGATAACATGTAGGTGAATTATGTCATGCGATCCTGTTTAGTTATTCATCATATCTTTGAATTATGTTATGCTATGCTATCCAGTTTAGATAGACATCATATATGTGAAATTATGTCATGCTATCCATTTTAGTTAAACAATATACATGTCAACTATTTCATGCCCTCTTTTTTCCACACTATCTATTGCATCTGTCTCTCATACAATGTCTGTACATTCAACTATGTTTCCTGTTTATCAGCCATTTGAATTGGAGCTGGTGATGCCAGTATCTAGCGGACTAAAAACACGGTCTTCAAATAAAACAGTGCTACCTCTTGGTGGAGATAGCACCCCGGTTGTACATGCACAAGAACCAGCCCTACCACACATAACCCAAACTCTCGTAGATTGTACCCCTACTACGATGGACAGAGAACCGGCTTCACCCAATCTAACCCCAACCCCAGCCAATAGTAACCCAGTTCCTGTTGACACAACACCATCTCCACCACAGAGCTCCCAAACAAGAGCAGTTAGTAAGGCAGCTCCAGTGCCCAAAGGGCCTGTACTATCACAGCGAAGCCCAACTCCACCAGTTAGTACGCTTATTCCTGTGGAGGAAGCACAACCAGCTAGTCATAGTTTAACATCTATCGCATTTGATGTTGTTAAATCGTATGTGCGTATCTTCCCATCTTGGAAATATTATACTGAAGATGAAGGAAAATGCCAGTTGCAGGTGTTTGTCCAGGAGTTATGTGTAAGTAATGTTATTCATGGCAATTACTTTGCTTTGTCCCATACATCCTACCTCCATGATGGTTATAATACAACAAATTTTCCCATTTTTCTCTATAGAGAAGGACCGATTTGGAAACTTAGGATGAGGTAACCTGTGCTAATACCTATGCTATCTTCAAGAATGCTTGGTGGCAGTATCAGAATTACCTGAAGAAAACATACTTCACCGGCAAAGAAACTCATCAAATTCCCTTACGTTCTCTTGAGACACATTTACTGGACGATGACTGGGAACGCCTTGTTCTGTACTGGTCCCGAACCAAGAATGTGGTAAGGTCTATGAGCTCATTTTCTATTTTTAAGTATTATATTCTTGCGTCTTACTGTACTCTGTTCATGTAGAACAAGTGCCTAAACCTGAAGAACAACTATTCTAATTTAAGATTCCATTGCTACCATAGGACATAGAGATATGTTTGTTTGATGCTTTTATTATGTACTAGTACTTGGCAATACAAGACTTGGTAGTTTAATCCTGTCCACCTTACTAATGAACTGGTTCACCAAAATGAGTTTCATATACTAGTACATGCTAAACTTGTTATGTGTCTGCTTGTTTCTTCTTTTAGAATGCTGACAGAATATTGGGGAAGAGTGACTTATTAAGCAAAGGTAAAGGAAGTAATGCAGATAAGGTTCAGGATAGTGACACATCCTGTCTTGGTTTAGTGTTGGAGTTACTGGCCACTACCGCTTGCACAAGCTATTCAAACTCACTGTCTGAATCAGTTCGGTTTCTTGAGTCTCAACTACAAGCTGAAAGACATCGATCAGCTGTGCTGCGACAAGAAGCGGAAGGACTGCGGAAGTCCCTGGAGCATTCAGATGCATACTTTCTGGTGCAACAGCAAGCGTTGAAGGATTTTAGCGCCAAACAGGACAAAGCTAATCAGCTTGCTAAGCTTATTACCAGCATGGTGGATACCCAGGATAACATTTCTTGAGCTCTTCTGAAGTTGTTTCAGTTATGCTCTTGTTTTGCTGCCGCGTTTATTTGCACTGGTGGCCAATTTTGATGGCCAGTGTATAAGATATGCTGCTTTGTTCCCTATATTTGCACTGGTGGCGAACTTTGATGCCCAGTGGATGTAATATGTGTAATAGCCGTGATAGCCTAGCGTTAGTTGCTTGCTTATTTATTTCCTTGTTGTCTTGTTTATTTGTTTGCTTGTAGTCATTGCAGTTCTTTTTCCGCGGTTAACTAGTGGCTGCAATAACCTATTTTTTAAAACTAGGTCATAATAACCATGGGCTAATATTTACTGTAGTGACACTGGGCCTCCTACGGGCCGTAGAAACAGTGGGCCTTCTACGGGCCATAGAAATAGTAGGCCTTCTATGGGCCGTAGAAACAATGGGCCTTCTACGGGCCGTATCATCAATGGGCCTTATACGGGCCGTATGATCGATTGGACAAACATGGGCCAATAACAGGCTGCATTATGGCCGTAAACGGGCTAGAGATGGAATCGTCCGTTCATGGGCCGATCGTAATGGGGCATCGTTAATAGGCCGTATTTGATGATGCTATGAAAACGGCCCAACATATTAACGGACCACAAACGGTCTGACTGTAACCACAGGCTGAATTTGGCCCACAAGTAGAAAATGATAGTAACGGGCCGCAAGTAAACGAATGCTGGAAATGAGCTCAAGAATAAATGGGCTCTGAGAAGGCCGAAAGATAACATGGGCTGGAAATGGCCCAACGGAATAACGGGCCGTTAATGGGTATAAAGTGATACACTGTTCATTACGGGCCAGTTTCACCACGGGCCGTTAATGGGTGTAAAGTGATACACTATTCATTACGGGCCAGTTTCACCACGGGCCGTTAATAGGCCAAGAGTTACATAGGGCCTCATATGGGCCGAAAGACGTCATGGGCCATACATGGGCCAGAAGTGAAAACAGGCTAGAATCATATTGGATGGCCTAGATGACGCTACTGGGCCTAATTCGGATAGGGCGTAACGGGCCTTGGGTTAGCGGGCTGTAAATGGGCTATATGCGGACATGCCGTTAACAGGCTTTCCATGGGCCGGCCCGCCACCTTTTGACCAAGGCAAACGGGCTGGCCTTTTCACAGGAATAGGCCTCTGTTGGGCCGTGCCACGTGTCGTCGTATCATAGGCGCCTATCTGACCCACTGACGAGCTGACATGTGTTTCGTCCGGCCAATAAGAATTTTACACGTGGAAATTTCCCATTGGTCGTGGCTGTTAATGGGTTATCGGATCCAAAACCCGACCCGGTAGCTTAACGGCGTTCCGTTATGGTGGATGCCACGTGTCGGCCACCCTTGACGAAAGCACTTCTGTGATGCGCGATTTATCGTCATGGAAGTGGACACTTCCGTGATGATAATTTTGGTAATGTCATGGAACACTTCTACGACATCACAGGTATGACTATCTTGATTCTGTCATCAATTTGTCACGGATGTACATGCATGACAAAAAAAGCGACCTACTGTGACAAACACGTATCATCACGGAAGTGTATTTTTTTTGTAGTGCTGGTGGGTCCCAGCAGTCAGGGGCAAACATTTTTTTCACGAAATACGGTGGCCCGTCCGGTGGGTCCCCGCTGTCAGGTGGAGGAATAATTATTTTGCACGTAATAAGGAGGCACTTCCTTGCTGCGGCCGTGGACCCTGCTGTCAGCCTCTCCACATATAGTCCATGTCCGATGGAAGCCATTCCTTGACCATGTTGACCACGCCGCGCCGCGAGCACTAGGGCGGTGGACAACGGCGAGGCCTAGGAAGTTGATGATGCGGCAGTGGATGCCCACGCGTAGAGGAGTACGAGGGTTCACTGGTTCGCTGCGGTGTGAGGCTACCGTCGCCGCAATATAACAGGGGGGTGGGTGAGTAGAGGGATGGCCTGACCAGCGATGGGAGTAGTAGGGGGCGGTGAGGCCTCTGCCGCATCGCAGCCGACCATGGGAGGCAGGAGCACGAGGCACGACCGACGCTGGTTTGGGCGGCTGGAGCAAGAAGACGAGAGGTTGAAGAAGAACTACGGCCATTGGATGGACATCATACGGTCACTGGAGCTAGAATCGTGCATATTGACTAAGTTCACAATGCCCTCCGTCCCCGTCAACTTAGTAGGCCCACAAGTCAGCCTGCCACTATACTGGGTCCCAGCTAATAGGGGGAGTATTCATTTTTGTGTGCGTAATAAGGAGGCACTTCCTTGCGTGCGAAGATATAGCTGGTGGGTCTGAGCTGTCAGTGGCGGTAACACTTTTTTTCGGAAAATACAGAGGCCCTTTCGGTGGTCCCTGATGTCAGGTGGAGGAATCATTATTTTGCGCGTAATAAGGAGGCATTTCCTTGCGTGCGGCCGTGGACCCAGCTGTCGGCCTCTCCATGTACAGTCCACTTCAGATGCATGTCGGTCGTTGACCACATTGACCAGGCCGCGCCGAGAGCACCAGGGCGGTGGACGACGGTGAGGCGTAGGAAGGGAATGACACGGAGGCAGGGAAGACTCGGCAGTTGTTTCCCACGTGGAGGGGAGTACGACTGTACGAGGGTTTACTGGTTCGTCTGCCATTGCCGGAGAATAACAGCAGGTGTGGGTGAGTAGAGGGATGGCTAGGCCAGCAATGGGAGTACGGTGGGGCGGTGAGGCCTGTGCGGCAGCACAGCTGGCTGCGGGGAGGAGGGAGCAGGCAGTCCCGCCGGCGCTTGTTTGAGCGGCTGGAGCAGGAAGAGCAGAGATTGAAGAAGCACGATGGCCATTCGATGGACACCCAACAGTCACTGCTTGTGCGTCAACCTTTTTTTTTAGGAAAGCCTCAAATCTGTGAAAAACAGCATACAACCCATCTACCATTATTTATAATAATTTACAGCCCATTTGCTAATTCTTAAGGTTTTTTTGGAGCCCATATTCTTTTTGTTAGTATTACAACCCATATTGTGGCCACGGTTAAAAAATTATACGAAATTTTGCATATTTCGGTGCGGTCCGAACTATTTTTAATCCCGAAATTTTGACTCACATTCAAACTGATTTTAAAAATAAATGTATATCAATATAAAATCCAATAAATTCTCCACACATAAAAATTAATATAATTTAAAATCTTGAAATGAAAAAAGATATTTGAAACTAATTGCCAGTTTGATGTGTTTTAAAAATGTACAACCCATTTCTCATTACTGATAGGCCATTTTCTCGGCCAGCCGAATGAAGCTCTCCTTGTCTTGAAAGATTTACAGCCCAAAAGGCTGACAAAGCGACTTACTTGACAAATCACAAAAAACTGGGCTGTGGCCGTGGACCCATCTGTCAGCCTCTCCACGTACAGTACTCTTCCGATGGAAGTCGGTCGTTGACCACATTGACCACGCCGCGCCGAGAGCACCAAGGCAGTGGACGACGGCGAGGCCTAGGAAGGGGACGACGCGGAGCCGGGGAAGATGCAACAGTGGATGCCCACACGGAGAGGAGTACGAGGGTTCACTGGTTCGGCTGCAGCGTGAGGCTGCCATCACCGCAGAATAACAGGAGGTGTGGGTGAGTAGAGGGATACCCTGGGCCAGCGGTGGGAGTAGTAGGGGGCGGTGAGGCTTCCGCGGCATCACATCCGACCACAAGAGGCAGGAGCACGCGTCACGACCGGCACTGCTTTGGGCGGCTAGAGCAAGAAGACGCAGAATAATTGTTTACATCCAACGCCTTCTTAGGCTTCGACCTACTGGTCCACATGTCAACCAGTTCATTTGTTTTTTAGTCCATTTGGTGGGCTGGGTGAAACAATGATGTAGCATCTATGCAGCCCGTTTAAATCTCATTTGCATTTTTCTCGAAATCCGCAGACTTGCTGGGCTGGGTGAAAATATCATGTTGGGCTAGACGGAGAAATGTTATAAAAACATAAACACATGATTGCACATCAGTAAAATCTTTGCAAGCTTATGTATGCAATCACTAGGAGTTAACTTTCCAAATTATATATAAACAATTGTTATTATTATTTTGTAAGAACTTTCAACTTACGAAATAAAATATCATTTTAATTTGATGAGTTAATAGTACGTGGGGTATTATTTTTTTAGGCTAGACGTGGGACAGTTGAGTTGGTTCGAGGGGAAATTATTGGGAGAAAACTCCGTTTACATCGAAAAAGAAAGTGGGAGAAAATTCATAGATCTGTTGGGTCCATCTGAGGAGGGGAATATGTTGGGAGGAAGGAGAATCAAAGCACGGCAGCCGAGTGAACTAGATTTTTTTACGGACAAGTGAACTAGTTTACATACATAAGCAAATAGCCACTAAAAAAGCAATCAAGTTAATGGGTTCTTAAAAGAAATATTTCGTACAAAACAAATAATTACGACACATAGGCTAATGCATGAAACACTCAGATGATAAAGGTGCTTATAAACAGATAAAGTACAACATCTAGACCTTCCTGGCACGCTTGATCATGACGCTGCGTCTGTCCGTGTACTCGTCGGTTACGGGAAGCAGACACGCCCTCATGTCCAAGATCTGCCTATACATGTCGTAGCATGCGTATGCGTCCTTGTCCGCGTAGGTTATGTAGGCTAGATTCAGAGGTACCTCCCACGTGTTCAGGTCGTCTTCTTTCATGTTGACATATCAGGGTCGATGATGGTCTCAGCGAGGTCAACCATAGAGTCCTTCTCCTACCCGTTGCTGATGATCTTGTATTGCTTCTGGATGTCGACAAGCTTGTTGCACCAGATGGCCGAATCGTCGCGTTCTTCCTTCTCTCCACCATAGCGAAGGTGCAGTCGGCGCTGCCGATGAAACGCGTGAATGCCCCAGAACCTGGTGTAGCCATAGGACTGAGGCGAGGCAGAGCTTCACCGAGTCCGTATCGTTGGTGTACATCACATTCAACTTGGTGCAGCCATAGGACTGAACGGCGAAATCAAAGGGGAACTCCTTGCTGAAGTCCATATCCAGCAGGCTCACCCCTCGGATCGCCATTGGAGTCTCTTCGAGTGAACGAGTGTGTAGGCGGTGACAGCAGTTCGTTTTTCAGCTCTTGGGGAACTGGATTGAACAGTAAGCTGAGTGTGTACAGGCAACAACAGTTACTATCCCTCCCTTGTCCGCTGCACGCCCGGCAGAAGATGCACCCTCGGCCACACATCGGTTCACGAGCAGGTCTGTATTGGTACTGTAATAACAGGAGTTAGGGGTCACTTCACTTAAATTTAATTAGCTTTAATAGAAATTTATACTTAAAACAAGCAATCCATTCGCTTGTTCTATCAGTGCCACAGGATCAACATGCACAACAATTAGAATTATTATTCTCAGGACACACACGATCAGCACATTTGTCGCACTCTCACAAAGATAATACTACCAAGTTTGAACTGTTTGTTATGGTTGTTGTCCTCTGCATGATCATGCCGTGTTTCCCAGCTTGCAAGATTCAGAACCAACAAATAAGATCCAAATAATAAGTACAACAAAGATGCCTACACATCTCATTGATTCCCAGCTTGCAAGATTCAGAACCAACAAATAAGATCCAAATAATAAGTACAACAAAGATGCCTACACATCTCATTGATTCCCAGCTTGCAAGATTCAGAACCAACAAATAAGATTCAAATAATAAGTACAACAAAGATGCCTACACATCTCACTGATTCCAGCTTGCAAGATTCAGAACCAACCCATTAGAGCCTTTTGATAAAGTGAATATCGGGATTAAATCCATCTTGGCTAGCCATGTCATACAATCGAAGAACTTGGCGAATGCTCTTGACCGTCACAACATCTGTAGTTGAGTATTCATGTTTGCACAACATGTTTGCACAACACAAACAAGGAGACAGGAGAGCATGATTTCGCTTTAATAGCGGCCTCCTTGAACTCAACCTCCAGCTCTACTTGGATGAGGTCTGCCTAGAGTTCCATGATTCAATTCATGCGCGTTTTTCTACAGTTCACCTGAAATGAAGCAAAGATTGCATCATTCAGCTAGCAAGAAGTACTTGCTCTTGTGAGCTGGCAGGTTCTTCTTTAGTAGTTGCACTAAAATTTAGGAACATTAAGGTTGGCTGTCCGGCTCACGTAAGGTGCAACTATAATTTTCTTATCCTTATGTAGTTCCACTAAAATAAAGTGCCATTGTGGTGACACTGACGGCTCCATCTTGCAAAGGCTAATAAAATGTTGCACGAGATTACCAGCAGAACTTGACGGAGATTTTGGAAACTCTAATCACCATTTTGTGCAGTTCCACCAAAATTGAGAGATATTGCCCACGTGACATTTTAGTTGAACTACACAAGACACTCATTCAAAAAAGTGTTTTGTGCAGTTCACCAAAAGGTCACAATAGCAACAAGGTGAAATGGATATCCCTATCTGCACAAAAAGATAGAAAGTAAACAGTTGCCGGTCAATAAGAATATACGAAACATATACAAAATGAAAAGAAGCATCTTAATTATGTTCATGGCAATCATGCAAGGACAGTAGAAATTTTAAAACGTCAGCAATGCTTCATGTTACCAGAAGCATTACGATCAACAATGAGATTCCTCAAATATGGGATTACTTTAATGGTGGCATTGCTTGTTTACCAGACACAGTAAATCAACAACAGCTAAAGAGTTGGTTTAAGGGCATGGGACCGTGGGGACACCAGGACATTCAGCAGCGTAAAGGAGCAACTTACTTATCATACTGGGGAAAACAACATGAGTGCCATTTGTAACATAGTTTAATTGCATCTTATCACTGGAGGCATTAGATTAACAATAACACTTGTTAGACATGTCCCTAAGGTAACAGTGTGATCGCTTCATTTTACATGCGCCCTTACATTAACAACATCAAAAGGTTGGTATAAGGACATGCGACAGTGGACGCACCAGCACAATGTACCTACAAGGAGGCATAAAGTGGTGATGCCGAGTTTGTTCATGCTATGTGAGGGCAGGAAACCTAATCCTGGAGACCTTGTACTATGTGAGGGCAGCAAATCTAATCCTGGAGACCTTTTACTATGTGAGGGCAGCAAATCTAATCCTGGAGACCTTTTACTATGTGAGGGCAGCAAATCTAATCATGGAGACCTTTTACTATGTGAGGGTAGCAAATCTAATCCTGAGACCTTTTACTATGTGAGGGCAGCAAATCTAATCCCGAGACCTTTTACTATGTGAGGGCAGCAAATCTAATCCTGGAGACCTTTTACTATGTGATGGGAGCAAATCTAATCCTGGACATACTCTGTTGACTTGTCCACCAGCCGCCACTTTCTATCCCTTTTTCAACCAATAATAGATCTGTTCCTTATCCAGTTTGTACTGCATTTTCCCATTATTTCCCTTTTCAACCAAGAGACCGGTTGGGTATCCGGTCTCTACTACTTTCACCATATTATTTCCTCTTTGAATCAAGTCCTAGATTCATGCTACAACTTTCCCCCCTTTCTTCGTTGTTTGAACAAAGCCCTAGATTCGAATGCATGAAGTAGCTTTACCTCTAATAATACTAAAAATTTAGGTGTCTTTGGAAGAGCTGATGGGAGTAGAAAAAGATGCACATGCAGACACGTGGGGAGCTGGGGCAGTAGAGCAAGACCGCTTTCGAAGAACTTATACCTGAGGGTCGCCGGGATGTCGACGGCGGCAGGTCGGATCTGTGGACAATACGGCAGGGAGGAAGAAGGGTCGGAGGACCTCCCGAGCCGGCACTGTGTCAGAGAGAACGACACGGGCAGAGGATCGGGTCCCTCCGGCAGCTGTGGGTTTCCTCCCTCGACGGCGATGACCGCATGAACGATGCCGGCGGTCGCCAGCACCGTCTGGAAACGCTGCACGGTGCGGGGCCGCAGGCCGGCGCCTTGGATGATTTGGCACAGCCGACTGCCACTCGCGTCCATTGCCTCCATAGGTGCTTGTGGCTTCTGGTCACTTGGTCTTGGATTGGAGTGAGCAGTGTTGCGCAGAGACTTGGGAGTAGATGGATTGGAGTGGTGGGGCTATACTAGCAAGTAGTTGTACGTACTAGTACAATAGTGGGCTCACATAGCAATTTTGTCTCATGCAAGAGCCTAGCTATATGCGTGCTCCAATGTTCGCAACTGCAACGTCCAGTTTGCGCTTGGCTCTTCGCCTTTTCGAGAAGACGAACAATGATGTTACTACTACTGCTTCTACAGTGTCGAATCCACTGCTGCATGTCCGTCCACCGTGAGCGGGACGGATAGCTTGTTGTAGAAGTACTACTAAGCAAAAGCATGTCCTCGTTTGCAAGCAACCACACACATGGGTGAGGGAGAAGGCATGTAGTAAAATCAAGCTTCTCCTTGTTGTATGAGTTGACGCGACACGTCATAGCACTGGCCCCACATGCTTGCCTCTAAACTTGGCTGAAAGACCCATAGTGTACAATATATTTGCTACAACCTCTAACATTTACCCACCACAAATTAAAATATATGTGGCCATATGCATCGTTCTGATGCAGAGGCCGGGGAGTCCCCCCTTTTCGAAAAAACAAATTAAAATATATATTCGTGTCTTGACCAGATGAGCGTGCAAACTACAATCACCAGGGTGTTAGGTAGGGCCAGAAGACTATTTTAATTTTTTTTAAAAACTTCAAGACGGCCACATAGCATGGAGCCGACCCCAACGATTTTGAGCTTACAGGCACGGTACACTCTATCCTAGACTACTCTACACATGAAACTGCCACACGAGCGTCCGGACTGCGCTTGGCTCTTCGCCTCTTCGGGAAGTCAAACAATGATGGAGTACTACTGCATTGGAGGAGTATGATAACCCACAAGTATAGGGGATCACAACAGCTTTCGAGGGTAGAGTATTCAACCCAAATTTATTGATTCGACACAAGGGGAGCCAAAGAATATTCTCAAGTATCAGTAGCTGAGTTGTCAATTCAACCACAACTGGAAACTTAGTATCTGGAGCAAAGTAATATGATAGTGATGGTAACGGTAACAAAAGAGTAACAAAAGCAAAGTAATGTTTTTGATATTTTGTAGTGATTGTAACAATAGCAACGGGAAAGTAAATAAGCGTAAACTAGTATATGGAAAGCTCGTAGGCATCGGATCAATGATGGATAATTATGCCGGATGTGGTTCATCATGTAACAATCATAACATAGGGTGACACAGAACTAGCTCCAATTCATCAATGTAATGTAGGCATGTATTCCGAATATAGTCATACGTGCTTATGGAAAAGAACTTGCATGACATCTTTTGTCCTACCCTCCCGTGGCAGCGGGGTCCTAATGGAAACTAAGGGATATTAAGGCCTCCTTTTAATAGAGAACCGGAACAAAGCATTAGCACATAGTGAATACATGAACTCCTCAAACTACGGTCATCACCGGTAAGTATCCTGATTATTGTCACTTCGGGGTTAATGGATCATAACACATAATAGGTGACTATAGGCTTGCAAGATAGGATCAAGAACTCTCATATATTGATGAAAACATAATAGGTTCAGATCTGAAATCATGGCACTCGGGCCCTAGTGACCAGCATTAAGCATAGCAAAGTCATAGCAACATCAATCTCAGAACATAGTGGATACTAGGGATCAAACCCTAACAAAACTAACTCGATTACATGATAAATCTCATCAACCCATCACCGTCTAGCAAGCCTACGATGGAATTACTCACGCACGACGGTGAACATCATGAAATTGGTGATGGAGGATGGTTGATGATGACGACGGCGACGAATCCCCCTCTCCGGAGCCCCGAACGGACTCCAGATCAGCCCTCCCAAGAGGTTTTAGGGCTTGGCAGTGGCTCCGTATCGTAAAACGCGATGAAATCTTCTCTCCTATTTTTTTCTCCCCGAAAGCAGTTATATAGAGTTGGAGTTGGAGTCGGGAGGTCTCCAGGGGGCCCACGAGGTAGGGGGGCACGGAGGGGGGGGGGGGGGGGCGCCCCCCACCCTCGTGGCAAGGGTGTGGGCCCCCTGGTCTTCATCTTTGGCGAGGATTTTTTATTATTTATTGTAAGATATTCCGTGGAGTTTCAGGTCATTCCGAGAACTTTTGTTTTCTGCACATAAAACAACATCATGGCAATTCTGCTGAAAACAGCGTCGTCTGGGTTAGTTCCATTCAAATCATACAAGTTAGAGTCCAAAACAAGGGCAAAAGTGTTTAGAAAAGTAGATATGACGGAGACGCATCAACTCCCCCAAGCTTAAACCCTTGCTTGTCCTCAAGCAATTCAGTTGACAAACTGAAAGAAATAAAGAAAAACTTTTACAAACTCTGTTTGCTCTTCTTGTTGTAAATATGTCAAGCTAGCATTCTAGTTTTTAGCAAAGATTATAACTAACCATATTTGCAATAATTCTCAGGTCTCATGATTACCCATATGAATAGCATAATCAACTAGCAAGCCATAATAATAAATCTCGGATGACAACACTTTCTCAAAATAATCATAATATGATATAACAAGATGGTATCTCGCTAGCCCTTTCTAAGACCACAAAACATAAATGCAGAGCACCTTTAAAGATCAAGGACTGACTAGACATTGTAATTCATGGTAAAAGAGATCCAATCATAGTCACACCCAATATAAATTAACAATAATGAATGCAAATGACAGCGGTGCTCTCCAACTGGTGCTTTTTAATAAGAGGGTGATGACTCAGCATAAAAGTAAATAGATAGGCCCTTCGCAGAGGGAAGCAGGGATTTTTAGAGGTGCCAAAGCTCGGTTTTGAAATAGAGATGAATAATATTTTGAGCGGTATAATTTCATTGTCAACATAACAACCAAGAGATGGCGATATCTTCCATGCTACACACATTATAGGCGGTTCCCAAATAGAATGGTAAAGTTTATACTCCCCCTCCACCAACAAACATCAATCCATGGCTTGCTCAAAACAACGAGTGCCTCCAACATACATCAGGTCCCAAGGGGAGTTTTGTTTTGCAATTATTTTTGATTTAGTTTGCATAAAGCATGGGACTGTGCATCCTGGTGACCAGCCATTTTCTTGTGAGTGAGGAGCGGAGTCCACTCCTCTTGAGAATAACCCGCCTAGCATGGAATATAAAGGCAGCCCTAGTTGATACATGAGCTATTCGAGCATACAAAACAGGATGATTATTTGAAGGTTTAGAGTTTGGCACATACAAATTTATTTGGAATGGCAGGTAGATACCGCATATAGGAAGGTATAGTGGACTCATCTGGAATAACTTTGGGGTTTAAGGGATTGGATACACAAGCAGTATTCCCGCTTAGTACAGGTGAAGGCTAGCAAAAGACTGGGAAGCGACCAACTAGAGAGCGACAACAGCCATGTACATGCATTAAAATTAATAAGCATTGGATGCAAGCATGAGTAGGATATAATCCACCATGAACATAAATATCGTGAAGGCTATGTTGATTTGTTTCAACTACATGCGTGAACATGTGCCAAGTCAAGTCACTTAAATCATTCAAAGGAGGATACCACCTCATCATACCACATCATAACCATTTTAATAGCATGTTGGCACGCAAGGTAAACCATTATAACTCATAGCTAATCAAGCATGGCACAAGCAACTATGATCTCTAATTGTCATTGCGAACATGTTTATTCATAACAGGCTGAATCAAGAATGATGAACTCATCATATTTACAAAAAACAAAAGAGGTCGAGTTCATACCAGCTTTTCTCATCTCAGTCAGTCCATCATGTATCATCATAATTGCCTTTCACTTGCACAACCGAATGATGTGAATAATAATAAGAGTGCACATGCATTGGACTAAGCTGGAATCTGCGAGCATTCAATAAACAGGAGAAGACAAAGCAATATGGGCTCTTGGTTAAATCAACAATAAAGCATATAAGAGCCACTTCAACAATTTAATTATGGCCTTCTCCTATCGACCCCCAAAGAAAGAAAAGAAATAAAACTATTTACAAGGGAAAGCTCCCAACAAGCAAAAGAAGAACATGAAATATTTTTGGGTTTTCTTTTTAATAACTACTACAAGCATGGAAAGTAAATTAATTAAAATCTACAACTATTTTTTGGTTTTTTCTTAAGGTTTATTAAACACACAAGAAGAAAGCATAAAAGGAAATAAACTAGCATGGATGATACAATGAAAAAGTATGAGCACCGACATCTAGCAATGAGTGTGTGTGAACATAAATGTAATGTCGGTGAGAAATACACACTCCCTCAAGCTTAGTCTTTTAGCCTAAGTTGGTCTATGGCCACGGCTGCCTGGCTGATATCCATAATAATAGTTGTTGGGGTCGTACTGTGATGAGGAAGAAGAAGGCTCCGATTGCGACTGACTAGCAATCATCTCCGGATCCCACTGATAGTTAGACTGTCGTGAAGGATCAAATTGTGGTTCTGGTTCTGGCTCCTCGGCTGGTGCAGGCTTCCGGTAGGCGTGAATAGCCATCAATGGAACAAGGTACGTGCCTATAGTCAAATCAAACAAAGAAGGAGCAGGCAAGGTAATAGTCTCAGGATGATGTTTGTTAAAGAACAATTGATATTTAAGCTCTCCTGCCCTATTCTTAATAATAAAATCATGTGCCACCATACTTTTATAATCTAGATAAACATGAGGCAGCACTTTTTCTTCCTTCTCAGCATGCCTAATAGGTATGTTAAAATGTGCAGCTAGGCGTGTAGCATAGATGCCTCCAAAGATGAGGCCCTTTGTACTGTTCAGACTTAACCGTTTAGCAATAATACCGCCCATACTAAAAGTATTATCACTGTATAAACCATGGAGCAGAATAATTATATCAGGGATACTAAGGTTTCCATAGTTTCCGCGTCCAATTAAGCAACGACTAGCAAATAATGCAAAGTAACATAAATAGGAAAATGTATGCTAGTGATTCGTGCATCAGAAACTTTCATAGTTTCTCCTACAGTGATAGTTTCAATAAACCCCTCCACATCATCATGATGTGGTTCTTCTGTCTTGCCCCCAAAAGGGGCTAAACAAATCCGACAGAAATCATAAAGTGACATCTCCTTATGCTCATCATATAAATGAAACTCCACCGTAGGTGGTGAGTTCCTAGAATGAAAATTAAAGTTTTGCACAAAGGTATTTGTGAGTAAGAGATACTGATCGCATTGGTCGTGGAGGAAAGCGGTGAGGCCTGCATTATGAGCCAATTCATGAAAATCTTCATAAATCCTGGCTGATCTCAAGAAATCCTCGGAAGGCCATTCACACTCCCGAACCTCCGCGGTGCGCAGCAAATTATACTTAGGCTTCGGTGCCTTTTCCTTCGAGCTTTGGCTCGATGAGCTCCTCAATAATCTCCTCATCATTTTCTGAAAAATTCTGAAATTTTTAGTAACTTCAAAGTAAAAGTAAACCAAACTCAATAATATTGATAGCAACCACTCCTACAAGTGCCTAGGGCCTATATCATGCATCAAAACTACTTTTGACCATATAAATTTGACATGCAAGCTCAAGAATAGGGTACCTAAGCAGCAAAAATTTGCAATGAATAAAGTACTAGAACAAAAACTAATTGGACCAATGGAGGTGTCACATACCAAGGAACAATCTCCCCAAGCAGTTTTGTGAGAGGTGCTTTGAGCAAGGAGATCGAAAATGGCAGCAAAGTGAGCTTGGACTCGGGTTTGAGTTGGTTTTTCGTGTTTGTGGGAGGAAGAAGAAGAGGATGGGTGCAGGAATAAGTGGAGGAGGGCCACCGTGGGCCCACGAGGCAGGGGGCGCGCCCTAGAGGGGTGGGCGCACCCTCCACCCTCGTGGCAAGGTGGTTGGCCCCCCTGGTGTGTACTCTGTTCCATAAATCCTCAAATATTCTAGAAAAAATCATATTTAATTTCCAGGGCATTTGGATAACTTTTATTTTTGAGGTATTTTTATATTGCATGGATAATCAGATAACAGACAGAAAATTATTTATTTTTACTTTATCTCAACTAAATAACAGAAAGTATAGAGAGGGTACAGAAGGTTGTGCTTCTAGTTTCATCCATCTCATGCTCGTCAAAAGGAATCCACTAACAAGATTGATCAAGTCTTGTTAACAAACTCATTCCGATTAACATGAAATCGGAGAAATTTCGAATAACACTAGGTTACCTCAACGGGGATATGCACATCCCCAATAATAAGTATATCATATTTCTTCTTGACAGTAGGAAGAGGAAATTCAAAACCTCCAAATATAATCGATGGAATTTTTCTGATAGAATTGATACTATGAACTTGAGGTTGTTTCCTCGGAAAGTGTACCGTATGCTCATTACCATTAACATGAAAACTAACATTGCCTTTGTTGCAATCAATAACAGCCCCTGCAGTATTAAGAAAAGGTCTTCCAAGAATAATAGACATACTATCGTCCTCGGGAATATCAAGAATAACAAAGTCCGTTAAAATAGTAACATTTGCAACTACAACAGGAACATCCTCACAAATACCGACATGTATAGCAGTTGATTTATTAGCCATTTGCAAAGATATTTCAGTAGGTGTCAACTTATTCTAGTCAAGTCTACAATATAAAGAGAGAGGCATAACACTAACACCGGCTCCAAGATCACATAAAGCAGTTTTAACATAGTTTCTTTTAATGGAGCATGGTATAGTAGGTACTCATGGATCTCCAAGTTTCTTTGGTATTCCACCCTTAAAAGTATAATTAGCAAGCATGGTGGAAATTTCAGCTTCTGGTATCTTTCTTTTATTTGTAACAATATCTTTCATGTACTTAGCATAAGGGTTCATTTTGAGCATATCAGTCATTCGCATACGCAAAAAGACATGTCTAATCATTTCAGCAAAGCACTCAAAATCCTCATCATCCTTTTTCTTGGATGGTTTGGGAGGAAAAGGCATGGGTGAGGGAGTCCTGGATTAGGGGTGTTCGGATAGCCGAACTATACCTTCAGCCGGACTCCTTGACTATGAAGATACAAGATTGAAGACTTCGTCCCGTGTCCGGAAGGGACTTTCCTTGGCGTGGAAGGCAAGCTTGGCGATATGGATATTCAGATCACCTACCATTGTAACCGACTCTTTGTAACCCTAACCCTATCCGGTGTCTATATAAACCGGAGGGTTTTAGTCCGTAGGACAGCATACACATCAACAATCATACCATAGGCTAGCTTCTAGGGTTTGGCCTCTCTGATCTCGTCGTAGATCTACTCTTGTACTACCCATATCATCAATATTAATCAAGCAGGACGTAGGGTTTTACCTCCATCGAGAGGGCCCGAACCTGGGTAAAACTTCGTGTCCCTTGCCTCCTGTTACCATCCGGCCTAGACGCACAGTTCGGGACCCCCTACCCGAGATCCGCCGGTTTTGACACCGACATTGGTGCTTTCATTGAGAGTTCCTCTGTGCCGTCGCCGTCAGGCCCGATGGCTCCTACGATCGTCAATGGCGATGCAGTCCAGGGTGAGACCTTCCTCCCCGGACAGATCTTCGTCTTTGGCGGCTTCGCACTGCGGGCCAATTCACTTGGCCATCTAGAGCAGATCGAAAGCTACGCCCCTGGCCGTCAGGTCAGATTTGGAAGTTTAAACTACAGGCTGACATCCACGGGGATTTGATCCTCGACGGATTCGAACCACTGCCGAGCGCCCCACACTGTCACGACGAGCATGATCTAGCTCTGCCGCCGAACAGTGCCCTGGAGGCCGCACCCGCATCGGCTCCGACCCTTAATTCGGAGCCGACCACGCCGATCGAGGATGGGCGGTTGGACGCCACCTCGGGGGCTGTGATCCAAACGGCGATTGAGCCGAACACCAGCCCCGTACTCTGCGAGGCTCGTGACTCCAAGGAGCCGGACTCCTCTCCGGACTCCGAACCCTCCGCGCCCCTGCCAGTCGAATCCGATTGGGCGCCAATCATGGAGTTCACTGCCGCAGACATCTTTTAGCACTCGCCTTTCGGTGATATCCTGAAGTCACTAAAGTCTCTCTCTTTATCAGGAGAGCCCTGGCCGGACTACGATCAGCAAGGTTGGGGTACGGACGATGAAGAAATTCAAAACCTACCCACCACCCACTTTGTAGCCACTGCCGACGACTTAACGGACATGCTCGACTTCGACTCCGAAGACATCGACGGTATGAACACCGATGAAGGAGATGATGAAGAACCAGCGCCTACTAGGCCCTGGAAAGCCACCTCGTCATATGACATATACATGGTGGACACCCCAAAAGAGGGAGGGGGAGATGGAACAGCAGAGGATGACCCCTCCAAGAAACAGCCCAAGCGCCGGCGTCAGCGGCGCCGCTCAAAATCCCGCCAACACAAAAACGGTGATTCCAGCACGGGAGATAATAATACTCCGGAGAGTGCCGAAGAAAACCCCCTCCAGCAAGGTTTAGCACAGGAGGATGGAGAAGCCAGCCCTCATGAGAGAGCGGCAGACAGAGAGGTCGAGGACGATAATTATATGCCTCCCTCCGAAGACGAGGCAAGCCTCGACGACGACGAATTTGTCATGCCAGAGGATCCCGTTGAGAAAAAGCGTTTCCAATGCAGGCTTATGGCCATGGCAAGAAGCCTCAAGAAAAAACAGCAACAACTCAGAGCTGATCAAGATTTGCTAGTTGACAGATGGACTGAAGTCCTTGCGGCCGAAGAGCATAAACTCGAACGCCCCTCCAAGAGCTACCCAAAGCGCAGATTGCTACCCCAATTAGAGGAGGAAGCACTTGATGCGGCCGACCGGCCACCTCGTGGCCGCGACAGAGAGGCCTCCCGGCCCTCCACTCAAGACGCACCCCGTACCAAGGCACATGAATATGTGTCGGACTTACGAGACATGTTGGAGGACAAGGCAAGGCAAACACGATCGATCTACAGATCGCGTGGGCACCCCACGGCTCGAGACGGTAACCGTCACGCCGGCCACAAATTCGGCAGGGCCGAACACAGTAGACAAAGCTCATCGGAGATACGTCATGATATCGCCCAGTACAGAGGCGCCGCACACCCACTGTGCTTTACAGAAGAAATAATGGATCATCAAATCCCTGAGGGTTTCAAACCCGTAAACATCGAATCATATGATGGCACAACAGACCCTGCGGTATGGATCGAGGATTATCTCCTTCATATCCACATGGCTTGCGGCGACGATTTTCACGCCATTAAATACCTCCCACTCAAGCTTAGAGGACCAGCTCGGCATTGGCTCAACAGCTTGCCAACATGATCAATCAGTTGTTGGGAGGACCTGGAAGCCGCATTCCTCGACAATTTCCAGGGCACTTATGTGCGACCCCCACACAATTCTGGACACGGTTCCTTACAAAGAAAAATCAAATAGTCGACTGTCCGGACGCTGAGGCCCTAGCAGCCTTCAAGCACAATATCCGTGACGAGTGGCTGGCCCGGCACCTCGGACAGGAAAAGCCGAAATCTATGGCAGCACTCACGACACTCATGACCCACTTTTGCGTGGGAGAAGACAACTGGCTTGCTCGTAGCAACAATATGACCAAGAACCCTGGTAGTTCGGACACCAAGGACACTAGTGGCAGCTTGCATCGCAACAAGCAGAAGCGCCGCATTAACGACGACAATGCTGAGGATACGACAGTTAATGCCGGATTCAGAGGCTCTAAATCCGGTCAGCGGAAGAAGCCATTCAAAAGGAATCCTAGGGGCCCGTCCATCTTGGACCGAATACTCGACCGCTTGTGCCAAATACATGGCACCCCCGAAAAGCCGGCCAATCACACCAACAGGGATTGTTGGGTGTTCAAGCAGGCAGGCAAGTTAAGCGCCGACAATGAAGACAACGGGCTGCATAGCGATGACGACGAGGAGCCCCGGCCGCCGAACAATAGTGGATAGAAGGGTTTTCCCCCACAAGTGCGGATGGTGAACATGATATACTCAACCCATGTCCCCAAAAGGGAGCGGAAGGGTGCGTTAAGGGACGTATACACGGTAGAGCTAGTCGCCCCAAAGTTCAACCCATGGTCCACCTGCCCGATCACCTTTGATCGAAGGGACCATCCCACTAGCATCCGTCATGGGGGATTCGCCGCATTGGTTCTAGACCCAATTATTGACGGATTTCATCTCACTAGAGTCCTTATGGACGGTGGCAGCAGCCTGAACCTGCTTTACCAGGATACAGTTCGGAAAATGGGCATAGATCCCTCGAGGATTAAGCCCACCAAAACGACCTTTAAAGGCGTAATACTAGGTGTAGAGGCCAACTGGACAGGCTCAGTCACACTTGAAGTGGTCTTCGGATCTCCGGATAATTTCCGAAGTGAGGAGTTAATCTTCGACATAGTCCCGTTTCGCAGTGGCTATCACGCACTGCTCGGGCGAACCGCATTCGCCAAATTCAATGTGGTACCGCACTACGCATACCTTAAGCTCAAGATGCCAGGCCCTCGTGGTGTAATTACGATCAATGGAAACACCGAACGCTCCCTCCGAACGGAGGAGCACACGGCGGCCCTTGCAGCGGAAGTACAAAGCAGCCTCTCCAGGCAGTTCTCCAGTCCGGCCATTAAACGTCCGGACACCGTCAAGCGCGCCCAGAGTAACCTACAACAAGACCGCCTGGCACGTTCCGAGTAGGCATAGCAATGCGGCCCCAACCCCAACCCTCGCAAAAAGGCGATGCCAGTACTTCGCGTCCATAACTACGCTCTGGAAATACCATGGGCATAGGTGGAGGGGCACCATCACGGCACACCCAAAACACGGCTTAAACCGCACCTGGGGCTGCCGTTTTTTTTACTTTTCTCTTACTTCCAGGACTCTACTCTTTGGAAGGCCTGTTCGGCAGTTCAATTGCCGCACAAACGATGCAAGGACCAGGGAAGCAGACAAGCCATGCCGCATTACAGAAATCCCAGGTGGTCTCTATCACGAGCAGTATACCTATTTTGCATACTATTCCGCAGCTTGCCCCTGGAGAAGACATGTTAAATAGTCCAACTTTTCGTTTATCGCATTACTTGTATCGTTCTGCTTTGATCGCAGCTATTTTAATAAACAATGCATAGCTTTTGTCTATTTTTTGGCATTACCTTTTTTTATATGTTCCTTAACGACATGTTGCACCCGTACACGTTGTTACGGCCAAAATACGCCAGGGGCTTTAGTACCCCTCAATATGGTGTGAGAAGTCCGAACACTTTCACAAGTGCGGCACCCCGAACTTATAGCACTATATGCATTGGCTCCGAATCATGTCTTCGGTCAATGGTTGGGTTTGCCCGGCTCCTATGTTTTGGTGCCTTACGTTCCGCTATATCGGCTAAGGTAGCACTAGGAGAACCACTGCGATTGTGCCTCAGTTGAGCTGGGCCAAGCACCTCAGTGGAGAAAGCTAAAACTGATTGTCATGATGAAGCGAGAGCTGGTCGCTGTTCGAGAGGTTTTTTTGAGTCCCTAAAGACTTATGCCGCTTAGGAAGAGGAGTCGACTCTGTCCGTCCAAGGCGTGGATAGCGCCCCGAACTCGGTCTTCCGAATACTAGGGGCTTCGCGGAAATTTAAAATTATAGAATTCTATGCCTAAGTGAGAGTGTTCACGCATTATAGTCCGATTGCCTCGTTCGTTGGGCTGAGCGCCTCCCTCGAAGGACCCAAATATGGGAAAAAGAGCGCCCAGGTTTATCCCCGAACACCCCAGCACTAGCGGCAAGGGGGCAGAAGCCGAGACTCGGCATCTCTCAGTATTGATAAACAACCGCACAGAAGGTAATATTTTAAATTCAAGCAGCATTGCTTAGCGCATATGAACAAGTTTTCAGTGCACAGGATAACACGTGCGGGTTTTACTCAAAAAATACATCCTTGGTACATTCATCCGCAACAAGGCGGGCACCCTTTAGAACATCCTTATAATAATTCTCGGGCTTGCTATGCTCTTTCCTAGGCGGTGGCCCGTCCTTCACAAGCTTCTCCGCATCCAGCTTGCCCCAGTGCACCTTAGCACGGGCAAGGGCCCTACGGGCACCTTCAATGCAGACAGATCGCTTGATGTCTTCAAGCCTTGGACAGGCCTCCACCAGCCGCCGCACCAACCCGAAATAGCTCCCAGGCAGAGCCTCTCCAGGCCACAGCCGAACTATGAGGCCCTTCATGGCCTGTTCGGCCGCCTTGTGGAGCTCGACCAGTTGCTTCAGCAGGTCGCTCAGGGGCACGGGGTGTCCGGCCTCAGCATACTGAGACCAGAACACCTTCTCCGTCGAGCCGCCCTCCTCGGCTCGATATAATGCGGCGGCATCGAACACACTCCGGGGGAGATCTGCGAACGCTCCTGGAGAACTCACGTTTATGTGTTTACTCTGCATAAAGAATGCCTTACCCGCCGCTATCTTCTTCACCTCATCCAACTCCTGGCGGGTCTTCTGGGATTCGGCCTTGGCAGATTTGGCATTTTCAATAGCAACAGCAAGCTCGGACGCTTGCGTCTTCGAGGCACGCTCCAAACTCTCATGTTTTTCCATGAGAGCCTGGAGCTCTTGCTGCACCTTGCCAACCTCGGCCTCATACTTCTCCCGCTCAGTGCGCTCCGAAGCCGAACTCTTCTCGGCCTCGTCCAGCGCTTGCTTAAGGGTCGCCACCTCAGACGTGGCCCCTACAATAGCCACGATAATCCTATCATTTTTTGCAATTGCACCTTTATATATATATATATTTTTAACAAGGTATTTCTTACCTTCATTGTCCTCGAGCTGCTTCTTGGCACGCTCGAGCTCTTGCTCGGACCTTTCGAGGTCCTACTTTAGCGTGTCCACTTCCGCAGTCAGTGCGGCGGATGCAAGCAGGGTAGCCTGCACATGCGTATTGACTCATTTTTGTTAGACTCCTGCGAATTCTATTTGATCCTCTATTTGGCCTTTCTTCCCGAACGCCAAACAGAGCATCAGGGGCTACTGTCTATGCGGTACTATTATTTACACTTTCTTTACTTACCTCAAAGCCTGTTAAAAGGCTTGTACAAGCCTCAGCCAGTCCGCTCTTGGCGGACTGAACCTTCTGGATCACCGCACTCATAATAGTGCGGTGCCCCTCATCGATGGAGGCGCCTTGGAGCACCTCCAACATATTGTCCGGCGCCTCCGGATGGACGGAGGTCACTGGCACGGCGGGCTTGCTCCTCTTGGAAGGAGGTCCCCCGCCGGACTCTGGAACCTTTGAAGGTTCCAGAGCGGTGTCCGGCCTAGGGCCGGACTTGGAGCCCTGGGGGGGTTTCATCCCCCTTACTCCTGGAGTCCGAGAGGTCGCCTCGCGGCGTCTCCAGGAACACCTCCTCCCGGATTGGAACCTGTTGGGACAACACTTCGGTGTCGTCCGTAGGGCGGGGGGAGGAAGCCGTCGGAAGTGAGTTCACGTCCGACGAGTCTAGTGAGCCGCTCGACGACGCGTCGAGCCGGTCTTTGGGTGGGCTGCATAAACACATTCGACATAAGGGAAAGCTGTGCAATAAACGAATACTATGAATTACTTTGGTATCCGGATACTTACGATCTTGCCAGGGGCTTGGCCCTGGGCGCCCACTCCTCTCCATCATCGGCGTCGGTGGAGTAATCCGGAGAAAGGGTTTTCCCCTTCTTGGACCCTTCTGCCTCCCCAGTTGGAGCGGCCTTCCTTTTCTTCCCTTCCCCCGCTGGAGGGGGAGGGGTCTCTTCTTCCTCCTCGTCTTCTTGGGGGGAGTGCGTCTTGGATTCATCGGATGGCGAATCCGACACCTCCAGGCGCCGGGCAATCTTTCGAGTCCCCGCGGCCTTTTTTGCGGCCTTCTTCTCCGGCACCACATAGGGTGCCAGAGCCAGCAGCTTCGCCAATTGAGCATCCGCTGGGCCTTCGGGCAAAGGCGCCGGACAGTCGATCCGTCCGGACTTCGCCTGCCAATCCTGTCAAAGGTAAGGGAGTTTAGATCCCGCATAGAGTCAAACTATGGAAAACTGATACCCTGTAAAAGGAAAAATAGCTTACCGCGAGCGCGTGACGCTGCACGCTGAATCCGCGATCCTCGGTAGCGGATGCGGGAGCCTCGGCGCCCTTGAAAAGCATCCTCCAGGCATCTTCGTACGTCGTGTTGAAGAGCCTGTTTAGAGTTTGATGCTGCGCCGGGTCGAACTCCCACAGATTGAAGGCCCGTCGTTGACACGGGAGGATCAGGCGGATGAGCATAACCTAGACTACGTTGACAAGCCTGAGCTGCTGTTCACAAGGGATTGGATGCATGTTTGCAGTCCGGTCACCTCCTTTTGGTTACCCCACGACAGGCCCGTCTCCTTCCAGGACGTGAGCTGCGTAGTGGGGCCGGATCAAAACTCAGGGGGTGCGACCCATTCGGCGTTGCGCGGCTCGGTGACGTAAAACCACCATGATTGCCACCCCTTCAGGGTCTCCACAAAGGAGCCCTCGAGCCACAGGACGTTGGCCATCTTGCCAACCATGGCACCGCCGCACTCTGCCTGGCTGCCGCGCACCACCTTTGGCTTGCCGTTGAAAGTCTTAAGCCATAGGCCGAAATGGGGGCGGATGCGGAGGAACGCCTCACACACGACGATGAACGCCGAGATGTTGAGGACGAAGTTCGGGGCCAGATCGTGGAAATCCAGGCCGTAGTAGAACATGAGCCCCCGGACAAACGGATGCAGAGGGAAGCCCAGTCCGCGGAGGAAATGGGGGAGGAATACCACCCTCTCATGGGGCCTAGGAGTGGGGATGAGCTGCCCCTTTTTGGGAAGCCGGTGCGCGATGTCGCTAGCCAGATATCCGGCCTTCCTCAGCTTTTTGATGTGTCCCTCCGTGACGGAGGAGACCATCCACTTGCCTCCCGCTCCGGACATGACTGGAGAAGGTTGAGGTGGTAGTGCGGACTTGGGCGCTGGAGCTCGGGTGCGCAAGAATGGATAGGCAAAGGAGGAAGAAGGCGTGGGTAAAAAGGTGGATCCTTATCCCCTTATATGGGTGGACGCGACTACGTGTCCCCACCAGCCTGGTGAAACTCGCTTATCTCCAAGCGCCGTAATCAATGGCACGGTTGGGTTACCCACGCCCGTATTGATGAGAATCCCGGAATAAGGGGACACGATCTCTGCTTTAACAAGACGTGCCAAGGAAACCGCCTCGCATAACGCGCTAAGATGGGACAGTAAAACGGTTCGAATAAAAGCTTGGCCGTGGTGTGATGTCACACTACGGAGTACGTCAGCAGATTAGATTTGTGTAAATATTATTCTCTCTATGGCAATATGTGGAAACTTATTTTGGAGAGCCGGACACTATCTTTGTGTTCAAAATCTTCTATGAAGTACTTGGAGGAGGAACCCGCCTTGCAATGCCAAAGACAATTTGCGCGCCGGACTCGTCGTCATTGAAGCCTGGTTCAGGGGCTACTGAGGGAGTCCTGGATTAGGGGTGTTCAGATAGCCGAACTATACCTTCAGCCGGACTCCTGGACTATGAAGATACAAGATTGAAGACTTCGTCCCGTGTCTGGAAGGGACTTTCCTTGGCGTGGAAGGCAAGTTGGCGATACGGATATTCAGATCTCCTACCATTGTAACCGACTCTATGTAACCCTAACCCTATCCGGTGTCTATATAAACCGGAGGGTTTTAGTCCGTAGGACAACATACACATCAACAATCATAGCATAGGCTAGCTTCTAGGGTTTGGCCTCTCTGATCTCGTGGTAGATCTACTCTTGTACGACCCATATCATCAATATTAATCAAGCAGGACATAGGGTTTTACCTCCATCGAGAGGGCCCGAACCTGGGTAAAACTTCATGTCCCTTGCCTCCTGTTACCATCCGGCCTAGACGCACAGTTCGGGACCCCCTACCCGAGATCCGCCGGTTTTGACACCGACAATGGGTTTCTGAACCCAAGGTTCTCTTTCTTTGCCATGTTTCCTAGCAACAAAGTCTTTCTTATCATAACGTTGATTCTTCGATTGTGGGTTATCAAGATCAACAGCAGGTTCAATTTCTACATCATTATCATTACTAGGTTGAGCATCATTATGAACATCATCATTAACATTTTTATTAGGTTCATGTTCATTGCCAGATTGTGTTTCAGCATCAAACATAGAGATATCATTTGGATTATCAGGTGGTTCAGCAATAGGTTCACTAGAAGTTTGCACAGTTCTATCATTTTTCTTTTTCTTCCTTTTAGAAGAACTAGGTGCATCAATTTTATTTCTCTGAGAATCTTGCTCAATTCTCTTAGGGTGGCCTTCAGGATACAAAGGTTCCTGAGTCATTCTACTAGTTCCAGTAGCCACTTTCACATCATAATTATTTTTCTTACTATTCATCTCATTGAGCAATTCCTTTTGAGCTTTAAGTACTTGTTCTACTTGAGTTGTAACCATGGAAGCATGTTTACTAATAAGTTTAAGTTCACCTTTGACATTGGCCATATAATCACCCAAGTGTCCAAGCATATTTGAATTGTATTTTAATTGTCTACCAAAATAAGCATTGAAGTCTTCTTGCTTAGCCATAAATTTATCAAACTCATCTAAGCATGGGCTAGCAATTTTAGTAAATGGGATTACAACTTTATCATATCTATAGAAAGAATTTACCTTTACTACCTGTGTCGGGTTATCGAGGTCTGGAGGTTCTTCAATAAATAAAGGATTAAGATCATATGTTTCTTCAATAGGCGGTAAATTAAGACCATGTATTTCTTCAATAGGAGGTAAATTCTTAACATCTTCAACTTTAATACCTTTTTCTTTCATAGATTTATTTGCCTCTTGCATATCTTCGGGACTGAGATATAGAACACCTCTCTTCTTCGGAGTTGGTTTAGGAATAGGATCATTAATTGGAGCAGGAGCTGGCTCAGGAGGTGCCCAATTATTTTCATTTGTCAACATATTATTCAATAAGATTTCAGCTTCATCCGGTGTTCTTTCCCTGAAAAGAGAACCAACACAACTATCGAGGTAATCTCTGGAAGCATCAGTCAGTCCATTATAAAAGATATCAAGTATTTCATTTTTCTTAAGAGGATGATCAGGCAAAGCATTAAGTAACTTGAGAAGCCTCCCCAAGCTTGTGGGAGACTCTCTTCTTTAATTTGCACAAAGTTGTATATTTCCTTTAAAGCAGCTTGTTTCTTATGAGCAGGGAAATATTTAGCAGAGAAGTAGTAAATCATATACTGGGGACTACGCACACAACCAGGATCAAGAGAATTAAACCATATCTTAGCATCACCCTTTAATGAGAACGGAAATATTTTAAGGATATAAAAGTAGCGAGATTTCTCATCATTAGTGAACAGGGTGGCTATATCATTTAATTTAGTGAGATGTGCCACAACAGTTTCAGATTCATAGCCATGAAAAGGATCAAATTAAACCAAAGTAATTATATCAGGATCAACAGAGAATTCATAATCCTTATCAGTAACAAATATAGTTGAAGTAGCAAAAGCAGGGTCAGGTTTCATCCTAGCATTTAGAGATTACTTATTCCATTTAGCTAATAACCTTTTGAGTTCTTATCTATCTTTGCAAGCTAAAATAGCTAAAGAAGCTTCTTGATCAAATAAATAACCCTCAGGAATAACAAGTGATTCTTCATCATCACTTTCGTCATCATAATCAGATTCAACATTTTCAATCTCTCTAGCCCTAGCAAGTCGTTCCTCGAGAAAATCACTTAGTGGCATAGTAGTATCAAGCATAGAGGTAGTTTCATCATAAGTATCATGTATAGCTAAAGTAGCATCATCAATAACATGCAACATATCAGAATGAATAGCAGAAGCAGGTGTAGGTGTCGCAAGCTTACTCAAAACAGAAGGTGAATCAAGTGCAGAGCTAGATGGTAGTTCCTTACCTCCCCTCGTAGTTGAGGGATTAATTGTTGTCTTAGTGTCTTTCAGGTTCTTCATAGAGTCCAGCAGATATAAATCCCAAGTGACTCAAAGAATAGAGCTATGCTCCCCGGCAACGGCGCCAGAAATTAGTCTTGATAACCCACAAGTATAGGGGATCGCAACAACTTTCGAGGGTAGAGTATTCAACCCAAATTTATTGATTCGACACAAGGGGAGCCAAAGAATATTCTCAAGTATTAGCAGCTGAGTTGTCAATTCAACCACACCTGGAAACTTAGTATCTGCAGCAAAGTGTTTAGTAGCAAAGTAATATGATAGTGATGGTAACGGTAACAAAAGAGTAACAAAAGCAAAGTAATGTTTTTGGTATTTTGTAGTGATTGTAACAATAGCAACGGGAAAGTAAATAAGTGTAAACCAGTATATGGAAAGCTCACACTACTAGGAAAAAGCCTAATAGTAGCGCGGGTTAAAAGCTAGTAGTAGCGCGGGTGCCTGCGCTACTACTACGGCGCTACAACTAACTAGTAGTAGTAGCGCACAGCATCCCACGCTACTACTACTAACTATCTGTAGTGCATGTCTGTGACCCGCGCTACTACTATTAATTTGAAAAACCAAAAAAAAAATCTCGACCCCATGCATGCTGTCAACGGTGTCAATGGTTCGTTCCACGGCGCCGACGTCCGTGGCGATGGGGTGGCGGCCGGCGGCGACGCGCATGTTGGGCGGGAGCAGGGAGCGGCCATGACGCGCTCCTCGTGGAGGCCGCGGAGGCCAGCCCAGCATTGGCCGAGAGCTGGAGGACCTGGATCTTGGCGTCGTGCGTGGGGAGTAGCACCTCGCGGCAGCCCTCGTGCTGTCGGAGGAGGAGGGGGAAGGGTCATCTAGGGTTCCGGATCGAATCGGAGAGGGGGGGAGGTGGAGGAGGAGGAGGGCTGACCTGGAGCGAGAAGAAGATGGCGAAGGCGGTGAGGAGGAGGATGCCAAGGTCGTGCTTCCGCATCTTGGCAGCGACGAGGAGCTCCGGCGACCTCCCACCGGAGGGATCTCAGAGAGGGAGGGAGGAAGAAAGCAGAGTGTACCAGCGGCGGCCACCGCTGGAGTACGAGGGAGAGAGGAGGAAAGTGAGAGAGGGGAAAAGTGAGGGAGAGAGGAGGGATTTGGCCGAGGATATGGGGATTTCACCTACCTCGTACTTAGTAGTAGCGAGGGGTATAAAACCGCGCTACTACTATCAACTTAGTAGTAGCGCAGGTTTGTACCCCTCGCTACTACTATGGCATGTCCCGGGAGGGCACGGTAGAGACCGCTTAGTAGTAGCGCGGGTTAAAAACCCGCGCTACTAGTATCAACTTAGTAATAGTGAGGGGTAAAAACCCGCGCTACTAGTAAGTAGCAATAGCGAGGGTTATAAACCCGCGCTACTAGTAAGTGTCTGCCTATAAGCTTTTCCCTAGTAGTGTCATAGGCATCAGACCAATGATGGATAATTATGCCGGATGTGGTTCATCATGTAACAATCATAACATAGGGTGACGCAGAACTAGCTCCAATTTGTCAATGTAATGTAGGCATGTATTCCAAATATAGTCATACGTGCTTATGGAAAAGAACTTGCATGACATCTTCTGTCCTACCCTCCTGTGGCAGCGGGGTCCTAATGGAAACTAAGGGATATTAAGGCCTCCTTTTAATAGAGAACTGGAACAAAGCATTAGCACACAGTGAATACATGAACTCCTCAAACTACGGTCATCACCGGTAAGTATCCCGATTATTGTCACTTCAGGGTTAACGGATCATAACACATAATAGGTGACTATAGACTTGCAAGATAGGATCAAGAACTCTCATATATTGATGAAAACATAATAGGTTCAGATCTGAAATCATGGCACTCGGGCCCTAGTGACAAGCATTAAGCATAGCAAAGTCATAGAAACATCAATCTCGAAACATAGTGGATACTAGGGATCAAACCCTAACAAAACTAACTCGATTACATGATAAATCTCATCCAACCCATCACCGTCCAGCAAGCCTACGATGGAATTACTCACGCACGACGGTGAGCATCATGAAATTGGTGATGGAGGACGGTTGATGATGACGACAGCGACGAATCCCCATCTCCGGAGCCCCGAACGGACTCCAGATCAGCCCTCCCGAGAGGTTTTAGGGCTTGGCGGCGGCTCCGTATCGTAAAACGCGATGAAATCTTCTCTCCTATTTTTTTCTCCCCGAAAGCAGTTATATAGAGTTGGAGTTGGAGTCGGGAGGTCTCCAGGGGGCCCACGAGGTAGGGGGGCACGCCCTAGGGGGGGGGGGCGCCCCCACCCTCGTGGCAAGGGTGTGGGCCCCTTGGTCTTCATCTTTGGCGAGGATTTATTATCATTTATTGTAAGATATTCCGTGGAGTTTCAGGTCATTCCGAGAACTTTTGTTTTCTGAACATAAAACAACATCATGGCAATTCTGCTGAAAACAGCGTCAGTCCGGGTTAGTTCCATTCAAATCATACAAGTTAGAGTCCAAAACAAGGGCAAAAGTGTTTGGAAAAGTAGATACGATGGAGACGTATCAGAGTACTACAGTACGCTTCTGGCCATCTGACACCGATTGAACTGCTGCATGTCCACCGCGTGCGGGAAGGAGAGCGTGTAGCGAAAGCTTCTCCTAGTCTTGCCAGCCACCACGCTCATGGGAGAGGGAGGGACACTCCTGCCTTTGCGTGTATGACAGGTGGGCCCGACAGGTGTGTGGCCAACCTGTCATACAGCCAAAGGCAGGTGCAGTTAAGTCCGCGAGGGAGAGGATAATCAAACTTCTCATTGATGTACGAGTTGATGCGACACATCAAAGCACTGCACTCGATATATTTCAATAATTTGTGTTTACCGAGGCATTAATTACAACGCATGCATGCATGCCGTGACTCTCCTTTTGATACTCCCTCCGGTCCTTTTTACTCTGCATATTAGGTTTGTCTGAAGTCAATCTCATCCAACTTTGTCCAAATTTATACAAAAAATTATTAACATTCACATAACAACATATTTATTATTAGATCCATCTCGAAATATATTTTCATATTATATTTATTAGATGTTATAGATGTTAATATTTTTTAATATAAATTTGGTCAAACTTAGCAAACTTTGATTTCAGACAAAGCTAATGTGCGGAGTAAAAAGGACCAGAGGGAGTACTTGCATGTGTTGATTTAATGCACCTTGAAGTAGTATAAAAAATGTGACGGTAAAGCTTTGTAATACCCCGGCCCAAGTCAAGAGATGTTTGTGCATGAGGAGGGCGAGATCATGCAGACCGAATAGGACCCGACGATGGAGCTCTCTAAGGTCTCGATGGACCTCACCGTGCTCCACTGCCCCTTGTGCCTCCGCCCCTTGACGCCTCTAGTGTATGAGGTTCGTATACACCTCGTCCGTTCGGCTGATTGAGCAAGGTGCAGGTTTCTTGATTGATGTGCTGTTTGATTGATTTCTGTAGTGCAAGGGAGGGCACCTGGCCTGCGCGGACTGCCGCGTCGAGCGCCCCGGGAACCAGCGGCAGTGCCAGAAGTGTGACCGGACATGTGTTGGGGAACAACCAAATTGAGCCTTATAAAATGGAAAAATTAAAATTTGAATTGCAAATTACTCCACGCTATATTGAATTGCAAACTTGTTCACACCGATCACAACCTAAACGGTTTCCCACTTAGGAGCATATTAGTACCACGCTATATTGAATTGCAAACCTGTTCACACCGATCACAACCTAAACGGTATCCCACTTAGGAGCATATTAGTACCACGCTATATTGAATTGCAAACCTGTTCAAGTCGAGAGATGGTCTTGCTATAAGTCGTAGTAGATGCTATATAGGTCCGTCGGACCTTACATCAAGATCCGTGCTTTCAGATTTTTTTCTCTCTTAAATCTCAGTCGAGTGAGACATAGCCACGCCATTAAACAGAGGCTCAGGCGCCATTAATGGAGACCTTGGGAGAGAGGTGGACGGTTGATGGAGGTCAAAGGGCTCTCCTCCTGATAAGCACGCGCAGGGGTCTGATCGCACGCCTCTCGTACTCAAATAGCTACCCTGCACGACGCCTCCTAGCTAATAAAAAATGGGGACGCATGGCGGCACATAAATGGTACTAGTAAGTAGAACGCCCATGGTTTCAATAATACTTGTGTTTCCGATTGTAATGTGACAACACTTGTTCCAAAATGACTTTGTTGATTGTTAATGTGTGCGCCTTCGCAAATCGGACTGCAAATTTACCACAACATGTTGATGCCATGTCATGGCACCAAGCCAAGTTTCATTATTTTCATGCGTGTTTTGGATTTACAAGAATTAAAAAAATTAAGTTTCTCAATGTTTCCAACCCAGCCACAACGCCCAGAATTTTGAATTTCATTCCCATTTCTTGCATGGAACCTAGAAATTTACCCGAGGACACACATGTGATTTTTCAACCAACTTTGGTGCACTGGAACATGTGCTTGTATTTCAAATTTGAATTATGCACACAAAGGTGACACATTCCCTCCCAGAACCACGAGCCTTCTTGAGAGAAGCTCCGATTTGCAAGAAGCTTATACCAAAATTTGTTCCTATTCGGCCAATTTTTTTACCACGGCATGGTACTACCATGACATGACACCATGCCAAGTTTCATGATTTTAAAACCAAGTTTCTCAATGTTCTCGACCGAGCCACGATGCCCAGATGTTTGAATTTTATTCTCATTTTTTGCATGGGACCTACTCCCTCCTTCCAGCTATATAGGGCCTAATGTGTTTTTCATGATAGCCTTTGACTATTGACAAGATTAATAGCACATGAGATGTATACTATGAAAATTATATTATTGGAAGCTCCTTTGACATACAAATTTGAATGTATGCTTTGTGTAAGTTGCATGCCATATATTATTGCTCTAATGTTTGGTCAAAGTTAGCCTCGAAAAACGCATTAGGACCTATATAGATGGAAGGAGGGAGTAGAAATTCACCCGAGGACACAAATGTGATTTTCAACCAACTTTGGTGCACGGGAGCATGTGCTTGTAGTTAAAATTTGAATTATGCACATTAAATGACCAAAAACTCAATTAATGTGTAAATAAGGCCAAACGAAGCCGGAATAATTCCAAAATTTAACAGGGCACTCATGTAGTTCTATGTTGCCTTTGTAAATAAACTCAAGGGGGACAACGTATATCGCTTCGCACTCAAAGGTGGCACATTCCCTCTCAGAACCATGAGCCTTCTTGAGAGAAGCTTCGGTTTGCAAGAAGCTTATACCAAAATATGTTCCTATTCGGCCAATTTTCTTACCCCAACATGGTAGTACCATGACATGACATCCATGCCAAGTTTCATGATTTTCAGACGTGTTTTGGATTTACAAGAATTTTAAAACCAAGTTTCTCAATGTTCTCGGCCGAGCCACGATGCCCAGATATTTTAATTTATTCTCATTTCTTGCATGGGACCTAGAAATTTACTCGAGGACACAAATGTGTTTTTTCAACCAACTTCAGTGCACGAGAGCATGTGCTTGTAGTTCAAGTTTGACTTATGCACATTAAATGACCAGAAACTCAATTAATGTATAAAAACGGCAAACGAACCTGAAATAATTCCAAAATTTAACAGGGCACTAATGTAGTTCTATGTTGCCTTTGTTAAGAAACTCAAGGGGGGCAGCGTATATCGTTTCACACTCAAAGGTGGCACGTTCCCTCTTAGAACCACGAGCTTCCAAATCGGCCCAATTTTTTTACCAAAACGTGTTAGTGCCATGACATGACACCATGCCAAGTTTCATGATTTCCAGGCGAGTTTTGGATTTACATGAATTTAAAATCAAAGTTTCGCGATGTTCTCGGTCGAGTCATGAAGCCCAGATGTTTGAATTTCATTCTCATTTCTTCCATGGGACCTAGAAATTCAACCAAGGACACACATGTGATTTTTCAACCCACTTTGGTGCACCGGAGCATGTGCATGCAATTCATATTTAGATTATGCACATTAAAAGTCCAGAAACTCAATTAATGTATAAAAAGGCCAAATGAACCCGAAATAATTCCAAAATTTAACAGGGCACTCATATAGTTCTATGTTGCCTCTGTAAATAAAATCAGGGGGGAGGCAGCGTATATTGTTTCGCACACAAAGGTGACACGTTCCCTCTCGGAACCACGAGGCTTGTTGAGAGAATCTCCGGTTTTGCAAGAGGCTTATACCAAAACTTGTCCCAATTCAGCCAAAAATTATAGATGAAAACAGGGTTTAGATTATCCCAAACATCTCGCTACCTAGACCAATAATGTACTATGATTTGAATTCAACATAAAATGGATACAAATATTTGAATTGGAGAGCGTATGGTACATGCAGTTCATAGTGAAATATGGTTACTGCTATATGTATGTTTTTTGTTATCAAGATAATATTTAAATTATTGTATAACTTGACAAAAATTGTATTCAAATATGGAAAATTGATTCAAATTTAGTCCATATGGTAGACGACAATATATATGTTCACATGGTGGAGTAAAATGTTCATATATGATGGAAGATCAAAATGTATGACTACATCAATTATAAACCGCAAGGTCACCTAGCGATATATTCGAATTCAACATAACGTGGATTCAAAAATTGAAATTCGAGATCATGGCATCCGTAATCATATAAAAAGGGACATTACTCTTTCTTTGGTGGGAATTGATTTGTTTGTTTGTTGTTGAGGGAAGTGTGAATTGATTTGGTACTGTGCAGGGTAATCTTGTTCTCCCGATTTTTTTACATTTTTCTTGTAGTTTTTTCAATGGCATCTATAGAAATATAGTAAAAGGGGACATGACTCTCTTGTGTCTTGTATGAATTGTTTTTTTACACGTTAAGTTTGTTCTGCTGAACAAGGAATCCGCACCTTGTCATCCCAAAATTTTCAAGCTCGAGTATCTTTTGTCTCACCTGCTTTGAAACTCCTGCTTCTTCAACCCGCGCCGCACCTTGTTATCCTGAAATTTGGACGTGCGCGAGAACTCCCTCCTCATCCGAAATCGCTCCCGCAGCCCAGACACGCGAAATCCCCCTTCTACCCCTCAACCGGAAATTAAGCTCCACGCCGCGGTGTCAAAACCAGTGGTGGTACGCTGGTAACTTACCCTACATTTCGGACAAGCGCATCCCTAAGCTTGGCTCCCCCTCCCCCTTCACCCCCATTCGTACACCGAGGCCGCCAAAACCCGCGAAACCCCACGCTCCTCCGTTGGCCTCCCGACCACCGCCCAGCTAGAGACTCTTCCCCGACTACGTCGTCCACCGCGACAGCTCGCCGTCCCTCATCCACCGCACCGGATGAGGATCTGTTGTCGATCTCGTCATCCCGCCAGATCAGCCGCCCCGTCCTCCACCTCCAAGGAGCTGCCCCGATGTTCGCCTCGTCTATCGCGCCACCTCAATCCCCACAGTGCCGTCTTGACCTTCCCCACCGGAACCGCAACACCCTCACAAATTCATCCGATGAAGCCGAGGCCAACTCGGCGCCATCAAGGAGGTTCTGCACTCACCGCTGCATTTTATCTTTTATTCGATCTCACGGGGCTGCTGGTGCTCGATACCGAGCAGACATTGCGTGTCTCCATCGGCGGCGCCATCGCCGGCCACATCATCCACGGCGTCTCTCTCCCATGTCGTTGCTTCCTTGGTGGCGACTTCCACAACGGCACTAGCTGCAGCTGCTCCGGCTCTCGCTCGCGCTGCGGCTCTGTTCTTGCTGTCGGTCGTGCTACTGCACTGCTCCTGCTTTCGTTCGTGCTCCTGCTCTGCTCTTGCTCTCGCTTGCGCTGCTGCTGCTGCACGACCTCCGGCAGCTATAGGAGTTGCTGCTTTAGCACTCGCTCGCGGTGCTACTGCATGACTTGCTCTCTGCTAGTGCATTCCCTGCTCGAGCGTCTGCTGATTTAGATCACTGCTTCTCTGCTACTAGTGCTCGAACGCCCTAAACATCTATTGCAATGCTCTGTTACTAGTTCAATCAGTTTCGACAGTAAAATTCAGTTTTGACTATGAAGTTCATTTTCTTCAGTTAAGTTCAGAGTGAACAGTACTTACATCATTTGTCGGAGCAGTCATGGCGCAGCTGATGCGTTTTACATCTAGCACTTTTTGATGATGTATTTTACATCATCTATTGCAGATGATATTAGGGTCCCACTTTAGATTAACGTTGTCTGTCTTGTCATGCTTCAGCCTCGTCGCCGTACACCTTAGCGGAGCTGCTCCAATGACGGAACCGTCCATCACAGCGGAGCAGTACCCTCGGTGCTGTTTCCAGAGGCCTCGGATCTTCTTCCCCGCCTCCGACAGTCACACCAGCATCATCACCATCCTCCACGTCCAACCCAATGATGCTGAGGTCCACAAGGCTATGCCAAAGAGGTTGTACACTCGTCGCATCACTTTGTTTCTCCATTCCTCTGTTCTTCCAATTCATGTGAGCCAAACACCCAGGTTGACTGAAATCCTATGTTTCCAAATGCTCTGTTTTGCACGTGCATTCCTTTCTTATTCCTGTGTTTTTCCTGTCCATGCATTTATAGAATCCTCCAATTTTAAGGAGCCCTTACAGATTTACTTCATTTTCAGATAGGCATCAAAGAAAACTCTGTGTGTTATGTCCTTCTCCTACCGTGCCGTCATCCACCCCACCTGAGGTGCACCATCGACAGAAGCGTTCACTACAGCAGAGATCCCCCCTGCAGACTTCCTTTCGCCGCCTCAGATCATCTTCCCCGTTGCCGGCAGCCATGCCAACTGCATTACCATCATCGACTGAGCAGATGAACTTGAGGACTACACAATTCCGGAAGAGAGGTCGCAGTCTTTCATGTTTGCTTACGTTATACATCGGTTATTATTACCTGCTACTTTATCGTTCAATCTTGAGTTTTGAATTGCCCATGGGTCTCATATCGAGCCAGCAACGAATAGTATCCGTCTACTATCTGGTTCATCTGGGGTCTTCTGTGTGGTTCATGTTGGGTGGGCAACAAACAATAGATGATCCATTGTCTATCTTTTTAAACTGAAGCTATAATCTACCTACTATCATTAGTTTAGGATCCATCCACTCGTTTGCTACCATCAGTCTTGATTTTTGCATGCACCCCTTAGGCCTTACAAAATCTAAATATTTTTTTATTATGCATGTCAGATATTGTACACAATCGTACTGAACATGTAGAGAAAAAGAGAAGACCGTTGCGTGCGAATATAATGTCATGCAGACGCCGCTCCATGGTGGGCGAAGTGCCCCCCCTCCTGCATTTCCATAGTGTATTCCAGAGGAAGATAACTGTTCAGATGGAGATTCAGAAGGAGCTGACCACGCCTGTTTACCACCTGAGGTGTTTGCTCTAACCTGGCATGCTGATGTTGGTCATATCATGCATATGTCGCCTTGCATTGCTTACATTATACATCTTATATGTCATCAGCTTAGTTTATATTTGCTTTGTGTGAATGCCACCTGTTTGGTTTCTATATCATACTCCCACCATTCCTAAATATTTGTCTTTTTAGAGATTTCAACAAGTGACTACATACGGAACAAAATGAGTGAATCTACACTCTAAAATATGTCTATATACATCTATATGTGGTAGTCCATTTGAAATCTCTAAAAAGACAAATATTTAGGAACAAAGGGAGTATATGAGAATTATGCAATGCCATCTTCTTTAGCCAGGCATCATATACGTGAATCATGCAATGTCATCCTGTTTAGCCAGTCATCGTATATGTGAATTGTATCGTGCCATATTTTTTTCCATAATGTATTCCATTTGTCAACAATGTTTATACATTCATCTACTCTTCCTGTGCATCAGCCATTTGAGTCGGTCATGGGAAAATCTGGAGTGAAAACAAGGTCTTCTGAGCAGTCAGTGATACCCGTCGATGCAGATTTCTTGCTGGTTACAGATAGCTCCTCAGAGGAGGATTCAGAGAGAGATGACCAGTCGTATTCCCCCCCCCCCCTGAGGTGCATGCTCTAACTTGGCTGGGTTATATTGCTCATATCATGCATATGGTGTCTTGCATTGGCATGCCATCTACTTAGATTAGACATGCTTGGTGTGAATGCCTCCTATTTGCTTTCTATATCAGATATGTGAATTATGCAATGCCATGTTTTTCAGCCAGTTATCATATATGTGAATTATGCACCGCCATGGAGCCATGCATCATATATGTGAATTAGCTCATGCCATCTTTTTTTTCATTACGTATTCCATTTGTCGACAATCTGTGTATATTGAACTACTCTTCATGTGTATCAGCCATTTGAGCCGGTTATGGAAAAATCTGGAGTGAAAACAAGGTCTTCAGAGCAGGAAATGGTACATGTTGAAGCATATATCTCGATGGTTACAGGGAGCTCCTTAGAGGAGGATTCAGAGACAGATGACCAGTCCTATATCCCACCTGAGGTGTATGCTCTAAGTTGAAATGTTTATATTTCTCATATGATGCATATGGTGTCTTGCATTGCTTAGTTTAGACATCATATGCACAATATTGAATTCTATCTGCTTAGTTTAGAGATCATACATGCGAGTGCCAGCTGCTTAGTATATGAATCAATTATGTCAATTATATCATGCCATCCTGTATACTTAGACAACATGTATGTGAATTATTTCATCCCAACCTATTTTAGAAAGACATCATATAGTTTTGTCATGTCATCCTGTCTAGGTACTCATCATATGTTGAATTACGCCATTATATCCTGTTAAGTTATCCATCATATATCTGAAACTGTGTCATGCTATCATGTTTAGTTAGGCATCATATATGTGAAATTGTGTCATGCTGTCCTGTTTGGTTAGACAACATATATGTGAATTACCACATCTGTCTATCATACAATGTCTATACATTCAATTTCTTTTCTTGTTTATCAGCCATTTGAATTGGAGGGGGTGATGGCAGTATCTAAGGGAGCAAAAACCCGTTCTTCACAAAAGACAGTGCTACCCGTCGATGCAGATAGAACCATGGTTGTACTGGCCCACAAACTAGCCCCACCACACATAATCGAGACTCTTCTAGATTGCACACTTACACCGTTGGGCAGAGAACCAGCTACAACCCATCTACCCGCAACCCCAGCGGATAGTAACCCACTTATAGTTGACAAAGCACCATGTCCACCACAGAGTACCCCCGCACGAGCAGTTTGTAAAGCTACTGCAGTGCCCAAAGCACGAAGACCACCACAGCTAACCCAAACTCCATGTTTAAAGCAGAAGAGCAACTGTTCTTAGGTCAGATTCCGTAGCTATGGTCCATACTCCTTTGCTGTTGCATCACTGTATTTACTCATACCAACTACTTTCGAATTCGAAGGATCCAATTGAAACTCCAATGGCGCAACAGGTATGTTTTAAACCTATTTCTTTAACTGGATTGCTGTTCTAACTTCTTGCTCTATGTTCATTTTAGTTTAAGTTGTATAAATAGTTATGTTCTCATGTGATGCACATTACAAGTGCTGCCAATGCTGTGTAGTTTCTCACACTTATATTCTGTCTATGCTGCTGTGTCTAAAAAATATATGAGTTGAACTGTGTCTCTATGTTGATTAGGGAACATAAACTAGAATGATATGGACAATACAGTGACCATAGTACATAGATATATGTTTGTTTCATGTTGTTATCCTGTCCACCTTACTACTGAACCGGTTTACCAAAATGAGTTTCGTATACTACAAGCTAAAACGGTGATGTGTCTGCTTGTTTCTCTTGTAGTATGCAAATAGAATATTGGAGAAGAGCACCCCACTATGCAATGGTAGAGAAAGTAATGCATATAAGGTTCAAGATAGTGAGACAACCCTGTTGGTCTGCAAGAAAGGTGATAAAAACGATCTTGTAGACAGTGAGAAAACCCCACAGTCCTGCGTTAATGTAGTGTTCGAGTTACTGGCCAGTACCGCTGGCACAAACTCTTCGAACTCGCTGCCTGAATCACTTTGGCTTCTTCAGTCTCAGCTACAAGCTGAAAGGCATCAGTCAGTTGTGCTGCGGCAAGAAGCCAAAGGACTGAGGAAGTCCCTGCAAAATTCAGATGCCTACTTTCTTGTGCAACAACAAGCACTGGAGGATTTAAGCGCCAAACAAGAGAAAGTTAATAAGCTTGCTAAGCATCTTGCCAGCATTATGGGTACCCAGGATATTGTTTCTTGAACTCTTCTGAAGTGGTTTCAGTTCTGGACTTGTTTTGCTGCGGCGTTTATATGCTGCTTTGTTCCCTATATTTGCACTGGTGGCGAACTTTGATGCCCAGTGGATGTAATATGTGTAATAGCCGTGATAGCCTAGCATAAGTTGCTTGCTTATTTATTTCCTTGTTGTCCTGTTTATTTGTTTGCTTGTACTCAGTGCAGTTCTTTTTCCGCGGTTTGCTAGTGGCTGCAATAACCTATTTTTTAAAACTAGGCCACAATAACCATGGACTAATATTTACTATAGTGACACTGGGCCTCCTACGGGCCGTAGAAACAGTGGGCCTTCTACGGGCCGTAGGAACAGTAGGCCTTCTACGGGCCGTAGAAACAATGGGCCTTCTACGGGCCGTAGAAACAATGGGCCTTCTACGAGCCGTATCATCAATGGGCCTTTATACGGGCCGTATGATCGATTGGCCAAACATGGGCCAATAACAGGCCGCATTATGGCCGTAAACGGGCTAGAGTTGGAATCATCCATTCATGGGCCGACCATAACGGGCCATCATTAATAGGCCGTATTTGATGACGCTATGAAAATGGCCCAACGTATTAAAGGACCACAAACGGGCCGACTGTAACCACGGGCTGAATTTGGCCCACAAGCAGAAAATGACAGTAACGGGCCGTAATTAAACGAATGGTGGAAATGAGCCCAAGAATAAATTGGCTCTGAGAAGGCCGAAAGATAACACGGGCTGGAAACGGCCCAACGGAATAATGGGCCGTTAATGGGTATAAAGTGATACACTGTTCATTACGGGCCAGTTTCACCACGGGCCATTAATGGGTGTAAAGTGATACACTGTTCATTACGGGCCAGTTTCACCATGGGCCGTTAATAGGCCAAGAGTTACATAGGGCCTCATATGGGCTGAAAGACGTCATGGGCCATACATGGGCAAGAAGTGAAAACAAGCTGGAATCATATTGGATGGCCCAGATGACGCTACTGGGCCTAATTCGGATAGGGCATAACGGGCCTTGGGTTAGCGGGCTGTAAATGGGATATATGCGAATAGGCCGTTAACAGGCTTTCCATGGGCCGGCCCGCCTCCTTTTGTCCAAGTCAAACGGGCCAGCCTTTTCACAGGAATGGGCCTCTGTTGGGCCGTGCCACATCTCGACGTATCATAGGCGCCTTATGTCCAATGAGTGGATGACATCTGTCCCAATGATGAGCTGACACGTGTTTCCTCCAGCCAATGATGATTTTACACGTGGAAAATCCCCATTGGTCGGGGCTGTTAACGGGTTATCGGATCCAAAACCCGACCCGATAGCTTAACGGCGTTCCATTACGGTGGATGCCACGTGTCGGTCACCCTTGACGAAAGCACTTTTGTGACACGCGATTTATCGTCATGGAAGTGCACACTTCTGTGATGATAATTTTGGTAATGTCATGGAACACTTCTACGACAGCACATGTATGACTATCTTGATTCTGTCATAAAATCATCATGGATGTACATGCATGACAAAAAACACGACCTACTGTGACAAACACGTATCATCACGAAAGTGTATTTTTTGTAGTGAATACATGTGTGAATACATAAATCACAACGTGTCCCTAGTGAGCCTCTAGTTGACTAGCTCGTTGATCAATAGATGGCTGTGGTTTCCTGACCATGGATATTGGATGTCCTTGATAACGGGATCACATCATTAGAAGAATGATGTGATGGATGAGACCCAATCCTAAGCATAGCACAAGATCTTGTAGTTCGTTTGCTAGAGCTTTTCTAATGTCAAGTATCATTTCCTTAGACCATGAGATTGTGCAACTCCCGGATGCTGTAGGAATGATTTGGGTGTATCAAACGTCACAACGTAACTGGGTGACCATAAAGGTGCACTACATGTATCTCCGAAAGTTTCTGTCGGGTTGGCACGAATCGAGACTGGGATTTGTCACTCCATATGACAAAGAGGTATCTCTAGGCCCACTCGGTAATGCATCATCATAATGACCTCAATGTGACTAAGGAGTTAGCCATGGGATCATGTGTTACGAAACGAGTAAAGAGACTTGCCGGTAACGAGATTGAAGAAGGTATAGGGATACCGACGATCGAATCTCGGGCAAGTAACATACCGATGGACAAAGGGAATTGTATACGGTATTGATTGAATCCCTGACATCTTGGTTCATCTGATGAGATCATCGTGGAACATGTGGGAGACAATATGAGTATCCAGATCCTGCTATTGGTTATTGGCCAGAGAGATGTCTCGGTCATGTCTGCATGGTTCCCGAACCCGTAGGGTCTACACACTTAAGGTTCGGTGACGCTAGAGTTGTAATGGGAAATTGTATGTGGTTACCGAAGGTTGTTCGGAGTCCTGGATGAGATCCTGAATGTCACATGAGTTCCAGAATGGTCAAGAGGTGAAGATTTATATATGGGACGTCCAGCTTCAGTTGTCGGAAAGTTTCGGGGGATATCAGTATTGTACCGGGATCACCGAAAGGTGTCCGGGGGTCCATCGGGTAGGGCCACCTGCCCCAGAGGGCTTAGTGAGCTGAATATGGGTGGGGACCAGCCCATTCGTCGGCTGGTGCACCCCCAAGGGCCCAAGGCGCCTAGGGTTGGAAACCCTAGGGGGCGGGGCGCCTCCCACCTGCTTGGGGGGCAAGTCTCCCCCCTTGGCCGCCACCCCCCTCTAGATGCATTGCTACCTCTTGATCATGCATTGGTTTTCCCTTGAAGAGGAAAGGGTGATGCAGCATAGTAGTGTAAGTATTTCTCTCAGTTTTGTGAACCAATGTATCAATCCAGTAGGAGGTAACACGCAAGTCACCTAGTACCTGCACAAACAAACAAGAACCTCGCAACCAACGCGATAAAGGGTTGTCAATCCCTTCACGGTCACTTACGAAAGTGAGATCTGATAGAGATAATAAGATAAATATTTTTGGTATTTTTATGATATAGATTGGAAAGTAAAGATTGCAAAATAAACTACGATAGAAATAGCAAATAGATATGAAAATAATATGATGGAAGATAGACCCGGGGGCCATAGGTTTCACTAGTGGCTTCTCTCAAGATAGCAGATTCTACGGTGGGTGAACAAATTACTGTCGAGCAATTGATAGAAAAGCGAATAATTATGAGAATTTCTAGGCATGATCATGTATATAGGCATCACATCCGTGACAAGTAGTCCGAAACGATTCTGCGTCTACTACTATTACTCCACACATCGACCGCTATCCAGCATGCATCTAGAGTATTAAGTTCATAAGAACAGAGTAACACATTAGGCAAGATGACATGATGTAGAGGGATAAACTCAAGCAATATGATATAAACCCCATCTTTTTATCCTCGATGGCAACAATACAATACGTGCCTTGCTGCCCCTGCTGTCACTGGGAAAGGACACCGCAAGATTGAACCAAAAGCTAAGCACTTCTCCCATTGCAAGAAATATCAATCTAGTCGGCCAAACCAAACTGATAATTCGAAGAGACTTGCAAAGATATTTAAATCATGCATAAAAGAATTCAGCGAAGAATCAAATATTGTTCATAGATAATCTTGATCATAAACCCACAATTCAACGGATCTCGACAAACACACCACAAAAAAAATACATCGAATAGATCTCCAAGAGAATCGAGGAGAACTTTGTATTGAGATCCAAAGAGAGAGAAGAATCCATCTAGCTAATAACTATGGACTCGAAGGTCTGTGATAAACTACTCACACATCATCGGAGAGGCTATGGTGTTGATGTAGAAGCCCTTCGTGTTCGATTCCCCCTCTGGTGGAGCGCTGGAAAAGGCCCCTAGATGGGATCTCACGGGTACAGAGGGTTGCGGCGGTGGAAATAGGGTTTCGTGGTGCTCCTGGATATTTTTGGGGTATATGGGTATATATAGGAGGAAGAACTACGTCGGTGGAGCTGCGAGGGGCCCATGAGGGTGGGGGCGCGCCAACCCCCCTGGGCGCGCCCTCCTGCCTCGTGGCTTCCTTGCTTCTTTCTTGACGTCCACTCCAAGTCTCCTAGATCAAGTTTGTTCCAAAAATAACTCTCCTGAAGGTTTCATTCCATTTGGATTCCGTTTGATATTCCTTTTCTGCGAAACACTAAAATAGGCAAAAAAACAACAATTTGCACTGGGCCTTTGGTTAATAGGTTAGTCCCAAAAATAATATAAAAAGGTATATTAAAGCCCATTAAACATCCAAAATAGATAATATAATAGCATGGAACAATCAAAAATTATAGATGCTTGGAGACGTATCAAGCATCCCCAAGCTTAATTCCTACTCGTCCTCGAGTAGGTAAATGATAAAAATAGAATTTTTGATGTGGAATGCTACCTAGCATAATTCTCAATGTAATTTTCTTTATTGTGGCATGAAAGTTCAGATCCAAAAGATTCAAGACAAAAGTTTAATATTGACATAAAAATAATAATACTTCAAGCATACTAACAAACCAATCATGTCTTCCCAAAATAACATGGCCAAAGAAAGTTACCCCTACAAAATCATATAGTATGGCTATGCTCTATCTTCATCACACAAAGTATTTAAATCATGCACAACCCCGATGACAAGCCAAGCAATTGTTTCATACTTTTGATGTTCTCAAACTTTTTCAATCTTCACGCAATATATGAGCGCGAGCCATGGACATAGCACTATAGGTGGAACATGATGGTGGTTGTGGAGAAGACACAAAGAAGAAGATAGTCTCACATCAACTAGGCGTATCAATGGGCTATGGAGATGCCCATTAATAGATATCAACGTGAGTGAGTAGGGATTGCTATGCAACAGATGCACTAGAGCTATAAGTGTATGAAAGCTCAACAAAAGAAACTAGGTGGGTGTGCATCCTGTAAGTGCTTCTAGTGCCCCTTAGTGATTTTCGTGTATTGAAGACTTATAGGTTAAGGGACTGATGCGTTTGTGAGTGTACACATGTCTATAAGTCTATGAGGAGTTTGACATTTACAGAGAAAGTCGACCCCTAAAAATGAAGTTCTTTGACTGAAGACTTTGAAAGTGAAGAAATTGGTGTGACCGTGAAGACTTGGTATTCATTCGAGGAACATGAAGCGTGAAGACTTTTGTTGTCGTAGTTTCTTTTTTCTCCTTCTTGAGTCATAGGAAACACCGTACTATTAAAGAGGGTCGAGGAAATACTAAGGAAAAGTTTCCAAGTGATGCTCAACTCAAAATCCTATACCTACCAATCCCTTCGAGTGAAGCCATTGGGAATCTCATGCAGTGCAGTCAATTTCTTCAGTGACAGAGACGAAGTTCTTCTGGTGTCTGAGGAATTTGTTCTGATTGAGGAGTTAGGAATTCGCCAGTGCAGATTGCCTACAAGTGAGGAACATGATAGCCCTGAGGAATTTGATAGTCAAATTTCCGACCGTTGCTGTGCTACGCGCCAGCTGTCCCAAAATATCTTTCCACCTAATGGTCATATCATTGAAGGGCATTTATGTCTTATCATGTCAGGCTGCTCCCTAGGCTATAAATAGCCGCCCTACAACCACTAGCTGGTTGGCTGCTCCGAGAGAAACTGACACTTGTCATTTGAGAGCATCCCATCCTCTGAGGACTTTGAGCAAAAATCATCAAGTGAGGAAAACCCAAACCCAAACACCTACAAACCCAAAGTGATTGAGCATCACTGAAGAGATTGATCCTGCGTGGATCCGATGCTTGTTACCTTTGAATACTGTGCATCTTCCAAACGGTTAGGCGTCATGGTCTAGAGCATCCAAGAGGAAATTGTGGATCGCCGAGTGACTGAGTTTGTGAAGGTTTGGAAGTCACCCGAAGACTTACCATGAGTGATTCCGTGAGGTCTGTGTGACCTTAGCTCGAGGGGAATACGGTGAGGATTAAGTGTCTTGAACTACGTGTTCAGGACTGGGTGTCCGGGACTGTGTGTCCTCAGGTTTGAATACCTAGCCGCCCTAACCAGACGTACAACTGTCACAGCAGTTGGAACTGGTCTACTAAATTATTGTCTTCACCAAGCTAACTGGTTCTATTTCCTCAACCCTTGTATTTCCTAATTACTGTGTTGTGTGCTTGTTCATATCTGTTCAAAGACTTTGACTGAAGACTTTCTGAATTTCCTCAGTTCAATTTCTTCAGTCTGTTTGTCTTCATCATATCCTTTGTTTACACTTTCTGTACTCTGTGCTTGTTTTCATTTCATCATGATGACCATGCTTATGTTCTGTTATGTTTGCATCTGAGTACTTATTCCGCTGCAAGTAGTTCTTCTCTTAGGAATTTCATCACTCTGAAATTCCTTAGTGAAGAATTCATAAAAATCACCTATTCACCCCCCTCTAGTCAACTTAACGCACTTTCAATTGGTACCAGAGGAAGGTACTCCCTTGTTCTGTGTGATTTTGGTTTAACTGCCCGGAGTTTTAGTTATGTCGACCGCAGAAATGAAGACTGTGACATGCCCCATCTTTGACGGTCATGATTATCCCAAGTGGAAGGCCATGATGAAAAAGTGCCTCATGGTGATGAACAGTGAACTCTGGATTGTCATCGAGATTGGTCTTACTGACCTATGCAAGATGGCGGAGGCTAATGATATTCGCAAGTACACACTACTCAACCTCACGGCGAAGGACATCATCTGCTCCGGCTTGTCACAAAATCAGTTCAGGAACGTTATGCATCTCTGCCATGTGAAGCTCATGTGGGACCGACTCTCTGAGGTCTATGAAGGCTATCGATCTAATCATGAACCCTGGTTTGAGGATTTCATGGAATCACGCAAGGCTATGACTTTCAATCCAGAATCATCATCCTCTTCACCATGCCTTATAGCAAAAGGTGCCAAGGTAACTGAATGCTACTTATCTGAGTCCAGTGATGATGAATCTGGTGATGAATTTGGACCCAGTTATGTCAAACTTGCTTCCCTTGCCACTAAAAAACAAAGAGTTTTGGAAAATTTTCAAAACATGCTTGATGAGAGCGATGATATGTTGGGTGAAGAAATGGATCGTTCTAAAGCTTTGGCTGAAAGTCTTTAGGGAGTCTAGTCCAAGTTTGATAACCTTTAGAGTCATCATAACACTCTCTTATCTGATCATGAGAAGCTTTCTTATGAATTTCTTCAAAGAAAGCAAGATCTTGAACAGTTAAGAGTGAGTTATGAAGATCTTCAGAAGGAGCGCGATTCATTACTTGCTCAACAAATCAGCGCTACTCGGGAATAATTTGTTCCTCCGTGTTTGAAGTGCATTGAACGTGAATCTGCTAATTCTTCACCTCAATGTTCAAATGCTTCAATTGCTGCAAATTCTTCAACTGTCTCTGCAATCACTAATTCGTCATCTGAGGATGCTGCTAGTATCACTGACCATGCAGGGCTGAAGGAATTGTATGTGACAGGCATGTATAAAAGCCTCAAAGGGCATCAGGCTAGCTCTTTGTGCTGTGCTTAAGAAGTAGATCCTCAAACGGAACCCTAGGAACGAGGGTATTGCCTTTGAGAGGAAACTCAATGCTGATGGGACCTACTGGAAACTTGAGCAGTATCCCAAAACCTCATGGGTTGCTGCAAAGGGACCTTCAGTGGACCCATCTACTTTATCTGGCTTCACGTGTGAATCTTCATGTTCTTCTGACGAGTCATTTGACTCCAACTATAAACTGTTCAAAAATCAGAATGGTGAAGTATTTGCTAGATATGTTGGCACTAACTGCAGGAACGGTTCCCCTATGGAGAAAATCTGGGTTCCCAAAAGGTGCCTTGAAAATCTTTAGATGAATGTCATCGTGACACCACCTATGAAGAATAGGAACCCCAGATCAAACTCTTCATATGGACCAAATTCTTCATATGGATCCAAGTCCTCACACGGACCAAATTCCTCACGTGGATCAAATTCCTTAAAAGGATCAAAGTCCTCATATGAACATCATCGTACTAACCCTTTTGTTTCGCAGGGAAGATCTAAGGATTATGGATATGTGCATTATTCTTCAAATCATTATGTTCATAAATCCTCGAAGAATTTCTCTGCTTATTCATTTTCTTACCCTAACTCCTCTTATGTGAAATGAAGTGGATTGGCATCTATGCCACCGTTCTCTTATGGAGCTCGCAGAATGATGAACTCTTTGCCACCCCTTCATATGTGGGTGGTGAAGAAAAAGAACTAATCTCTTATGCAAGGTCAGGTCTCGAGACGAACTTAAACGTCTAAAGAATTTGCTAGAGACCTGAATATGCTTGAAAGGACGCAAGCTAATCATGAAGAAATGAATTTTCATTTCTCACGTCCTCATACTACTCTACCTGTTCTCCTGCTTGACGGAATTGATCTGATCAATTTGATGCCATATTCTTCACTGATGAAGTATATGAGTTCGTAAGCTGCACTAATTCATCTGCAGGATGATCAATCCAAAGCCACTGAGTGGGTCCTTGATAGTGGATGTACAAATCACATGACTGGTGACAGGAGCTTATTGATGGACTCTGCTTTATCTCCATCACATCTGAAGCATATCACCTACGCTGACAAAGGCAAAAGCAAGGTATTGGGTCTAGGTAAGGTTGCAATCTCAGAGGATCAACACATGGACAAAGTCATGCTTGTCAAGTCCTTAGGGTTCAACCTTATGTCTGTCTCAATGCTTTGTGATCTTGATATGGTTGTTGTCTTTGGCAAGTATCGTTCTGTTGTGATCATGGAAGCTAACAATTCCAAAGTTTTCGAAGGCTTTAGGAGAGGAGATATGTATATTGTTGATTTCTCTACAGGACCACAACCTGCTACATGTTTACTTGCAAAAGCTTCAGAAGGATGGCTATGGCATCGACGACTTGGTCATGCTGGGATGAGGAACTTGCACACGCTCGCGAGGAAGAATCATGTCATTGGCATCGAGGGTGTCAAATTCCACAAGGACCATTTGTGTGGATCTTGTGAAGCCTGAAAGATGACCAATGCCAAGCATCCCTCAAAGACCATCATGACTACCACTCGTCCATTTGAATTGCTTCACATGGATCTCTTTGGCCCTACTCACTATGCCACATTTACTAATGCTGCATCTTTATATGGCTTTGTCATTGTTGATGATTATTCTCAATATACATGGGTGCAGATCATCACTTACAAAACTGAAATGCAGGAAGTCTTCAAACGATTTTCTTGGAGGGCTTCAACCAACTTTGGTGTGAAGATCAAGCACATCAGAAGTGATAATGGAACTGAGTTCAAAAAAACTGGTCTTGATGACTATCTTGATAAACTTGGTACTACTCATGAGTTATCTTCTCCTTATACTCCTCAGCAGAATGGCGTTGTGGAGCGCAAGAACAAGACTCTTGTTGAGATGGCCCGCACTATGCTTGATGAGTACAAGACGCCTCCTCACTTCTGGCCCGAGGCCATTGATACTGCGTGCCACATCATCAACATGGTGTATCTCCACAAATTCTTCAAGAAGACTACATATGAACTCCTCACTGACAAGAAACCCAATGTGAGTTATTTCAAAGTCTTTGGTGCTAAATGCTAGATTAGAGATCCTCATCACAGTTCTAAATTTGCAACGAAAGCACATGAAGGTTTTATGCTTGGTTATGGTAAGGACTCGCACACCTACAGAGTCTTCAACACCTATCCCCACAAGGTTGTTGAAACTGTAGATGTGCGGTTCGATGGAAGTAATGGCTCGCAAAGAGAGCACCTACCTCCTGTGATAGATGAAATACCTCTTGAGGAATCTATTAAGTTCAAGGCTTCAAAGGATGTCATTCCTACCGAAGAATCTGCTGAAGAAGTCATTCCAGAATGTGAAGAACATCATGCTGATGCACCTGAGGAAAATGGTGCTGAAGAAAATGCTGATCAAATTCCTCATCATCAACCAGCTCATCCTCGCGTCACTAATGAAGTGCAAATTGAGAAAATTGTCAGCGACATCAACACACCAGGTCCTCTCACATGCTCAAAAGCTTCACATTTATCTAACTTTTGTGGGTGCTTTGTTTTCGTCTCTATCACAGAGCCCACTAAGGTAGATGAAGCATTTCTAGAGCCCGAGTGGATTCAAGCTATGCAAGAGGAATTACATCAGTTCAAGCTCAACAACATCTGGGAACTGGTCAAACGTCTAGATCCTTGCAAGCACAATATCATTGGCACAAAGTGGATCTACCGCAACAAGCAAGATGAAAATGGCCTTGTGGTGAGGAATAAGGCACGACTTGTAGCTCAAGGCTACACACAGGTTGAAGGAATTGATTTTGATGAAACTTTTGCACCTGTTGCTAGACTTGAGGCTATTCGCATATTACTTGCTTATGCTAACCATCATGATATCATCTTATATCAAATGGATGTGAAAAGTGCATTCCTCAATGGTAAGCTTGAGGAAGAAGTATATGTTGCTCAACCCCCAGGTTTTGAAGATCCAAAGCATCCTGACAAAGTCTTCAGACTCAATAAGGCCCTCTATGGCCTCAAGCAGGCCCCTCGGGCGTGGTATGACACTTTGAAGGAATTCCTCTTGAAGAAAGGCTTCAAACCCGTTTCACTTGACCCAACTCTTTTCACTAAATCTTATGATGGTGAATTGTTTGTGTGCCAAATATATGTTGATGATATCATTTTCGGCTGTACTGACCAATGCTACAGTGATGAATTTGCCTATATGATGAGTGTAAAATATCAAATGTATATGATGGGAGAATTGAAATTCTCCTTAGGTCTTCAAATTCGTTAACATCGCAATGGCATATTCATATCTCAGGAGAAATACCTCAAGGATGTACTGAGGAAATCCGGCATGCAAGATTGCAAAGGAGTCAAAATCCATATGCCCACAAATGGCCATCTATGCACTGATGAAAATGGTATTGACTTCGATCAAAAGCTCCTCGAAGAAAAGTTCCATACCTCTTCAGAGAACTCAATAGTTCAAAACCCTTAGTTGAAGAAAATGGCAGATGGCAAGAAACCTCAGAAGGGAGGTAAGAGACTAGAAGTCAACAGAGCGTTTGAAATCCCTGAGGATATCTATGATGAATATTGCACACCTGATGAGGCCAAACATGGGAAGGAGACCAAAAATCAGCGCAAGGTGTGCATACAGAAGATAGAGAGGAGATGGGCATGGGAATGGAGGGAATATCGCTACGTTACACCCAAGTACATGAAGAAATTCGCTCTTCACCCTCCATGCCCAAGACCTCCATTGGCACTTGGCCAAGAAGCTGATCCCACTAGCCTCTAGCTCGGTGAGGACTATCCTGATGAATGGGCCAAGAGCCAAGCAAAACTAGCCAAAATGGCTAAAGAAGCAGTGAGGAAATTCAATGAAGACTCTGCTACTGCCAGTGTTGAGGCCTCTGCTAGCAAGCCTAAAAAGGCTATGCCCAAGAAGCCTGCTCACAAGCCCAGTGCTTCAACTTCAATGCCATCACGTCCAAGCTCCTTAGCAATGCCCTCACGGCCAAGCTCCTCAGCAATGCCCTCACGGCCAAGTTCTGCAAAGCCCTCACGGCCAATCCTCATGATGCACCAGCTCCTCCAAAATCCTTAGCTCCTCCGTCCAAATCCTCAACACCTGCGCATCTCGCCTCGTGCAAAAGGACAACAGGCATCTCTATTGCCCCAGGAGCCTCTGCAAGTTCTTCAGCTCCTCCGAATTCTTCAACTGGCCCCACCTTGCTGAAGACAAAGGCCACTGCTGGACGAGGTTCTCGACCAAGTCCTCACAAGAAGCAGGTCGCCTTCCAAGTACCGTCCGATGACGATGAAGCTGATGATGAAGAACTCGCTGAAATCATCAGAGACAGGCAACACAGGGCCGCTAGAGCCAAAGGCAGTAATGTTCCATTAATACTGGATCCAAAGTTGATCCTCGACTACATCGACTTGTGGCACAAGGACCCCAACACACCTCTGCCTGAGATGAACGTCACTCCTGGTCAAAGTCATGTGTTGACTGCCTTCATAGATGAAGAGAAATGGAAGTTTGAGAAGGCCAGGAAGCTGAAGAAAGCATAATACAAGAAAGAGCGCTATCTGAAGAAAAATGTTGTCAATATGACATCCGATGAACTTCTGGCTATCCAAACTGAGATCAAAGGACTCAGTGATGAATTCAATGTCTACTGCACAGACTGGCTTGCAGCCAAAGTCAGATTTGTGAAGTTGGCTAAAAAATTCACTTCAAAAGCTGAATCTCCTCAAGCTGAAGCGTCTGCTCAGCCGACTGAAGAAAATGCCAGCACCGCTGATGACAATCAGGCCGCTGAAGAAAATGCTAGTACCAGGGCTGATGACTGCATTCCAGCCACTGATGAAACTGCCAGGGCAACTACTAGTGTTGCGCCTAAAGAAACTGTCAGGACAGCTGAAGCTTCAACCGCTGTGCCTGAAGAAACTGATCATGCCAGGGCAACTGCATCAGTTGTGCCTGAAGAAACTGAACCAATTTCCTCTGCTCCTCCTGCAGCTACACCAAGTCCAATTCTTTCTTCTGCGTCAGAAGTGAAGAAGACCAAGGCTGCGGAGCGTGCAGATGTGAAGAAAAGGAAAGCATCTACTTCATCTCAGTCTTCAGCTCCAAAGAAGATGAAGAAATTGACAAGCTCTTATGAGAATCCGATTGATGTTGTTCCAGTTTCAAGCATGCCATCAAAGGAACTTGTTCCTTTTGGTGAAGATTATGAGATCCCAAGCGGATCGGATGAAGAAGTTCCTTCCGCTGCTTCTACAGAGCAGATGGACGAAGAAATTGAAGCGGATGATATCCCTTCAATTCCAATCATCTCACCGCCCATGCCTCAGTTCACTGCTGAAGAGGCCGGCGTTGAAGAAATGAGGGAAGAAGACGAGGATGTGCACATTGGGAGCACAACACCAGTGATGAATGATGACTTTTAGGAAAGTCAGCACCCCAATTCTTCTTTGTTCACTCCTCTGCAACTAATTCCTCAGTCCCCAATGACTACTGAAGTTCATATGGGATCTGAAGAACCACACCTCACTCCGTCTATTCATGAAGAGATTCCAGCCACTAGTGCCGATGAAATTGCTGCCGAAGAATTGAAAACCCAGGCTGCCACTGAAGAAGAAACTGAAATTCCTCAGCCTATGGATCCTGAGATTGCGATTCCCGAGGTTGTGATGCAATTAACTGACACTCCTCGGCCCAAGCCAAATGATCCTTTCTCAAATAAGCAAAAATTCAAGGCCGATGACTTCTTCCACGAGCATGTATTCTTCACGGACTACAACCCCTATGACTCTGCTCGTCTTAGAAGGAAGCATTTTTGGACTGCCAGCCAAGCCAACTTCTATTCTTCGCTGCTTTTCAACAAAGATAAAGTCTTTGACCATGAGCATATTCCTCACGTGGACATGGAATCACTGCCTTGCTTCACGCCAGTCCTCAGTGTTCTTCATGATGCTGGACTGCTCAACTTTTGCACAGATATTGTTGATTGGAATGAAGAGCTAATTCTTCAGTTCTATGCAACGCTGCACATCACAGGAGATGCTTTCGATGTGAACTCTTGGGTATTGGACTAGATGACAGAGAATACTCACTTCAAAGCACCGACCTCTGAATTGCTTCATGCCCTACCTGTCAGTCCTCCCCTTGAAGGTGCATGTTGTATCTACCATGAACCTGAAGTTACCGCTCACTACATGCAAGTGTTGATGAAGCCACTGAAGCCCGGTCAAGCCCCAAGGACCAAATTCCTCGTGAAGGAATTGTTGTTTGTGCCTAGAACTGTCTATTGCATTCTGTCAAAGACATTGATTCCAATAAAAGGCCATGACTCGAATGATGAAGAAGTTGTTGGCATCATGAAGAATCTGCTATTCAATATCATACATGGCATTCCTATCAACTACCATGATTTCTTCATGAGGATTCTGGCAAATGTTGCACTCTCTCTGTTTGAGTTGAAGCGTTATGCTCCTTGGATTATGAGATTCCTCAGAACAAGGTCTTCACTCAACTACAAGGCTGATTTTCAGAATCACGTCAGTTACCCGCCCCCAATAGAAGTCCTCAAGCGGACATTTTCCTCATCTGATGAAAAGGGCAAGGCTACTGCTATTATTGATGAATGCATTCATCCATTGGATGGTCTGTTCCGCAAAGCTGCATCCTACTCCACCAATGATGACTCTGCCACTCATGACTCTGCAGCAAATGCTTCAAAGCAAAATCCACAAGGCTCAGCTCCAAGGGTGATGACTGATCATGAGCTTATCCCCAGTCTTCACTAGAAGGTCGATTGCAACCACAAATGGGTTAAGCGTCAGTTTGGCTCTATTCTTCACAACATGACTGCTACACACAATACAATGAAGAAAAACTATTACTACCTCCATGAAGTCTTCGGTCGCACCTGGGCTGTTCTGTCACATTTGTATGGTGAAGAAGATCTGAAGCAAATGGGTTTCAAGCAGGACTTTGAATGGTCTCAACGACCAACGAAGAAATGCAAGAAGCCAAAAGTTTCTTCCTTGGTAGCCAGCTCATATTCTTCATCGCTTGAGACTGATGAGCATGAAGATTTGGACGACACTGCGGCAGGCCCTACCTCAACAACCGACCCCAACAATGCTGGCGCTCCTTCATTGACTTAGTGATGATATTCTTCAGGGGGCATTAGTCCTCATTTTTCGACCCTTTTGGTAATTCGATGACAAAGGGGGAGAAATTTGAGTTAGTCTTCAAGCTGGTCTCTTTATATGGGCGTTTTTTTGCTAAGTTACAACCCTCATTCTTTTGAAGACTTTGCTGGATCGAGTTGTAAACTTAAACCCCGATGGTGGTCTGATACTTTTGCTGTGTTCTTCTGCATGCTTATTCCTAATATATGTTAATGCACGAATGCTGAATTAAATCAGTCACCATATTTCATCATGCATTTCAAATTCTTCATATTATATGTTAAATGCGTGTATGAATTACAAGATATAGGGGAGATCTCCATGATTGTACTCTTCAAGTGTGCATTGCGTGACTGTGAAGACTTTGAAAGTGAAGAAATTGGTGTGACTGTGAAGACTTGGTATTCATTCGAGGAACATAAAGCGTGAAGACTTTTGTTTTCATAGTTTCTTTTTTTCTCCTTCTTGAGTCATAGGAAACACCGTACTGTTAAAGGGGGTCGAGGAAATACTAAGGAAAACTTTCCAAGTGATGCTCAACTCAAAATCCTACACCTACCAATCCCTTCGAGTGAAGCCATTGGAAATCTCATGTAGTGCAGTAAATTTCTTCAGTTACAGAGATGAAGTTCTTTTGGTCTCTGAGGAATTTGTTCTGACTGGGGAGTTAGGAATTCTCCAGTGTGGATTGCCTACAAGTGAGGAACATGATAGCCCTGAGGAATTTGATAGTCAAATTTCTGACCGTTGCTGTGCTACGTGCCAGCTATCCCAAAATACCTTCCCACCTAACGGTCATATCATTGAAGGGCATTTATGTATTATCATGTCAGGCTGCTCCCTAGGCTATAAATATCCGCCCCCTACAACCAATAGTTGGTTGGCTGCTCCGAGAGAAACTGACACTTGTCATTTGAGAGCATCCCAGCCTCCGAGGACTTTGAGAGAAAATCATCAAGTGAGGAAAACCCAAACCAAACACCTACAAACCCAAAGTGATTGAGCATCACTGAAGAGATTGATTCTGCGTGGATCCGACTCCTATTACCTTTGAAGACTGTGCATCTTCCAGACGGTTAGGCGTCATGGTCTAGAGCATCCAAGAGGAAATTGTGGATCACCGAGTGACTGAGTTTGTGAAGGTTTGGAAGTCACCTGAAGACTTGCCATGAGTGATTGGGCGAGGTCTGTGTTACCTTAGCTCAAGGGGAATATGCCGAGGACTAAGTGTCCTAAACTGCATGTTCATGACTGGGTGTCTGGGACTGTGTGTCCGGGACTGTGTGTCCTCAGGTTTGAATATCTAGCCGCCCTAACCAGACGTACAATTGTCACAGTAGTAGGAATTGGTCTACCAAATCATTGACTTCATTGAGATAACTGGTTCTATTTCCTCAACCATTCCATTTCCTCATTTCTTTGTTGTGTGCTTGTTCATATCTGTTCGAAGACTTTGACTGAAGACTTTCTAAATTTCCTCAGTTCATTTTCCTCAGTCTGTTTGTCTTCATCCTGTTTATCCCGTGTTTACGCTTTCTGTACTCTTTGCTTGTTTTCATTTCATCATGATGACCATGCTTATGTTCTGTTATGTTTGCATTTGAGTACTTATTCCGCTGCAAGTAGTTCTTCTCTTAGGAATTTCCTCACTCTGAAATGCCTCAGTGAAGAATTCATAAAAATCGCCTATTCACCCCCTCTAGTCGACTTAACGCACTTTCACATCCAACTCGCTTGCTCACGAAGACCGAGGGCAATTTGAGGAAGCCTGTCATTGGAATATACAAGCCAAGTTCTTTAATGTAAAATTCCCACTAGTATATGAAAGTGACAACATAGGAGACTCTCTATCATGAAGATCATGGTGCTACTTTGAAGCACAAGTGTGGTAGAAGGATAGTAGCATTGTCCCTTCTCTCTTTTTCTCTCATTTTTCATTTTTTTATTTTTTCTCTCTCTTTTTTTCGTTCGGAGTCTCATTCCGACTTGTGGGGGAATCATAGTCTCCGTCATCCTTTCCTCACATGGGACAATGCTCTAATAATGATGATCATCACACTTTTATTTACTTACAACTCAAGAATTACAACTCGATACTACAACGAAATATGACTCTATGTGAATGGCTCCGGCGGTGTACCGGGATGTGCAATGAATCAAGAGTGACATGTATGAAATAATTATAAAGGTGGCTTTGCCACAAATACGATGTCAACTACATGATCATGCAAAGCAATATGACAATGATGAAGCGTGTCATAACAAACAAAATGATGGAAAGTTGCATGGCAATATATCTCGGAATGGATATGGAAATGCCATAATAGGTAGGTATGGTGGCTGTTTTGAGGATGGTATATGGTGGGTGTATGATACCGGCAAAAGGTGCGCGGTATTAGAGAGGCTAGCAATGGTGGAAGGGTGAGAGTGTGTATAATCCATGGACTCAACATTAGTCATAAAGAACTCACATACTTATTGCAAAAATCTATTAGTTATTGAAATAAAGTACTACGCGCATGCTCCTAGGGGGATAGATTGGTAGGAAAAGACCATCGCTCATCCCCGACCGCCACTCATAAGGAATACAACACTACAAAAAAATACACTTCCGTGATGATACGTGTTTGTCACAGTAGGTCGCTTTTTTTGTCATGCATGTACATCCATGACAAATTTATGACAGAATCAAGATAGTCATACCTGTGCTGTCGTAGAAGTGTTCCATGACATTACCAAAATTATCATCACGGAAGTATCCACTTCCATGATGATAAATCGCGCGTCATAGAAGTGATTTCGTCAAGGGTGACCGACACATGGCATCCACCGTAACGGAACGCCGTTAAGCTATCGGGTCGGGTTTTGGATCCGATAACCCGTTAAGAGCCCCGAACAATGGGAAATTTCCACGTGTAAAATTCTTATTGGTCGGACGAAACACATGTCAACTCGTCAGTGGGTCAGATAGGCGCCTATGATACATCGACACATGGCACGGCCCAACAGAGGCCCATTCCTGTGTAAAGGTCGGCCCGTTTGACTTGGTCAAAAGCTGGCGGGCCGGCCCATGGAAAGCCTGTTAACGGCCTGTTTGAATATTTCCCATTTACAGCCCGCTAACCCAAGGCCCGTTATGCCCTATCCGAATTAGGCCCAGTAGCATCATCTGGGCCATCCAATATGATTCCAGCCCGTTTTCACTTCTGGCCCATGTATGGCCCATGACGTCTTTCGGCCCATATGAGGCCCTATGTAACTCTTGGCCTATTAACGGCCCGTGGTGAAACTGGCCCGTAACGAACAGTGTATCACTTTACACCCATTAACGGCCCGTGGTGAAACTGGCCCGTGATGAACAGTGTATCACTTTATACCCATTAACGGCCCGTTATACCGTTGGGCCGTTTCCAGCCCATGTTATCTTCCGGCCTTCTTCAGAGCCCATTTATTCTTGGGCTCATTTCCAGCATTCGTTTACTTACGGCCTATTACTGTCATTTTCTGCTTGTGGGCCAAATTCAGCCCGTGGTTACAGTCGGCCCGTTTGTGGTCCGTTAATACATTGGGCCGTTTTCATAGCATCATCAAATACGGCCTATTAACGATGGCCCATTATGGTCGGCCCATGAACGGACGATTCCAACTCTAGCCCGTTTACGGTCAGAATGCGGTCTGTTCGGCCCATGTTTGGCCAATCGATCATACGGCCCGTATAAGGCCCATTGATGATACGACCTGTAGAAGGCCCATTGTTTCTACGGCCCGTAGAAGGCCCACTGCTTCTACGGCCCGTAGAAGGCCCACTGTTTCTACGGCCCGTAGGAGGCCAAGTGTCACTACAGTAAATATTAGCCCATGGTTATTGTGGCCTAGTTTTAAAAAATAGGTTATTGTAGCCACTAGCAAACCGCAGAAAAAGAACTGCACTGACTACAAGCAAACAAATAAACAAGACAACAAGGAAATAAATAAGCAAGCAACTTACACTAGGCTATCACGGCTATTACACATATTACATCCACTGGGCACCAAAGTTCGTCACCAGTGCAAATATAGGGAACACAGCAGCATATAAACGCCGCAGCAAAACAAGTCCAGAACTGAAACCACTTCAGAAGAGCTCATGAAACAATATCCTGGGTACCCATAATGCTGGCAAGATGCTTAGCAAGCTTATTAACCTTCTCTTGTTTGGCGCTTAAGTCCTCCAGGGCTTGCTGTTGCACCAGAAAGTATGCATCTGAATTCTGCAGGGCTTCCTTAGTCCTTCGGCTTCCTGTCGCATAACATCTGATCGATGTCTTTCAACTTGAAGTTGAGACTCAAGAAGCCGAACTGATTCAGGCAACGAGTTCGAAGAGCTGGTGCCAGCAGTGGTAGCCAGTAACTCGAACACTACATCAAGACAGGACTTTGGGGTTGTCTCAGTGTCTTCAATATAGTTTTTATCAGCTTTCTTGGAGACCAACAGGGATGTCTCACTATCTTGAACCTTATCTGCATTAATTCCTTTACCTTTGCATAACAGGGTACTCTTCTCCAATATTTTATCCGCGTTCTAAAAGAGAAACAAACAAACACACTCAGGTTTACCAGTTCAGTAGTAAGGTGGACAGGATAACAACATAAAACAAATATATATCTATGTAGTATGGTCACTGTATGGTCTATATCATTCTAGTTTATGTTGCCAAATCAAGATAGATACAGTTCGAATCATATCTATTTAAGACAAAGCAGCATAGATAGAATATAAGTGTGGGAAACTACACAGCTATAACAACACTTGTAATGTGCATGGCATGAGAACATAACTGTTTATTCAATTGAAACTGAAATCAACATAGAGCAGGTTACAACAGCAAACAGCCAAACACGTTGAAGAAATAGGTTTAAAACATACCTGTTGTGCCATTGGAGTTTCAATTGCATCCTTCAAATTTGAAATTAGTTGGTATCAGTAAATACAGTGATGCAAGAGCAAAGTAGTATGAACCATAGCTACGGAACCTGACCTGAGAACAATTCTTCTTCTGCTTTAAGCGTTGACTTCGGGTTCGGAGTGGTGGTCCTCGTGATTTGGGCACTGCAGTTGCCTTACTAATTGCTCGTGTTTGGGTGCTCTGTGGTGGAGATGGTGTTGTGTCAACAGGAACTGGGTGTCTATCTGCTGGGGTTGGGGTTAGAAGGGGTGTAGCTGGTTCTCTGTCCAACTGGGTAGGGGTACAATCTGCATGAGTGTGGGTTATGTGTGGTGGGGCTGGTTCTTGGGCAAGTACAACTGTGGTTCTACCCGCATCGATAGGTAGCACGATCTTTTCTGAAGACCGTGTTTTACTCCCACAGATACTGCTATCACTCCCTCCAATTGAAATGGCTGATAAACAAGAAAAGTAATTGAATGTACAGACATTGTAAGATAGATAGGTGCAATGGATAGTAGGGAAGAAAACATGGCATGAAATAATTCACATTTATGTTGTCTAAGCAAACAGAATAGTAGGACATAATTTCACATATATGATGGCTAATTAAACAGGATAGCATGACACAATTTCACATGTATGATGGCTAACTAAACAGGATAGAATGACATACTTCAAAATATGATGACTATGTAAACAGGATGACATGATATAACTATACGATGTGTCTATTAATGTGGTTGGCATGCCATAAATCACAAACATGCCGTCGATGAAAACATGATGGCATGATATAATTCACGGATAGAATGACATAATTTAAATATGATGACTATGTAAACAGGATGAGATGTTATAACTATATTATGTCTTTAGAAAATGGGTTGGCATGCCATAATTCACTCCAGATTTCTCCATCACCAATTCAAATGGCTGATGCACAGGAAGAGCAGTTGAATATACAAACATTGCCGACAAAAGCAATGAGAAATACAAAAAAAAGGACGGCATGATATAATTCACATATATGGAGCTTGCCTAAACAACATGGCATTCCATAATTCACATACATAATGCCTTGCAACAAGATAACATTGCATAATTCACATATATAATGTCTTGCAAGAAGATGGCATTGCATAATTCTCATATATGGCAATTAGACACTAAACAGGTGGCATTCACACAAAGCATGTCTAAACTAAGCAAATGACATAGCAATGCAAGATACCATACGCACGATATGAGCAACATAACCCTGCCAAGTTAGGGAATGCACCTCGGGGGGGGGGGGGATATGACTGGTCATCTATCTCTGAATCCTCCTCTGAGGAGCTATCGATAACCAGCAAGACATGCGCTTCGTCAGATAGCATTGTCTGCTCTGAAGACCTTGTTTCCACTCCAGATTTTCCATGACCGTGCCAAATGGCTGATGCACAGGAAGAGTAATTGAATGTACTAAAATTGTTGACAAATTTAACACGTAATAAAAAATGATGGCATGATATAATTCACATATAAGATAACTGGCTAACCAGGGTGGCATTGCAAAATTCACATATATGATGCCTAGCTAGACAAGATAGCATTGCATGATTCACATATACTATAAAGAAACTAAACAGATGGCATTAACACAAAGCATGTCTAAACTAAGCAGATGACATCTTTAATGTATACAGTAAGCAATGCAAGGCACCATATGCATGATATTACCAACATCAGCATGCCAAGTTAGAGCGAAGACCTCATGGGGTAAATAGGAGTGGTCTTCTCCTTCTGAATCCCCCTCATAACAGTTATCTTCCTCTTGATTACGATCCAAAATGGGTGGAGGGGGGCTGCCTTTGTGCCCACCATGGAACGACGTCTGCATGAAATTTTATTGCCACGCGGGGCTCATCTGTTTTGCTCTACATGATCAGTTCCATTGTGTACAATAACTGGCATGCATAGGAATAAAACATAGTGAGATTATGTAAGGAGTGCATGCACAAATCCAGAGTGATGGTAGCAAACTGTGGATAGACCCAAAACCAATGATAGCAGGCAGATAATAGCTTTAGTTAAAAAATACAGATAATGGCTCCTTTAATGTTTGTTTGCACCCAACATGAAACTCATAGTAGACACCGGAGATTAACCAGACAGTAGACAGATAGTACTGATTGCTGCCCCAATATGTACCCCACATCCATTTAAAAACTCAAGTTTCAGCATTAGTTTGGAACTGACTCGGAGTCTAATAGGTGAACACGATGATAATGTAGCATGTCATCATATTAAGCGACGCATAACGTAAGCAGACACGGAAGAGTGCGACCTCTCTTGCGGACCCGTGTAGTCCTCAAGGTCATCTGCTCAGTTGATGATGGTAATGCAGTTGCCGTGGCTGCCGACGGCGGGGAAGAAGATCTGAGGCGGCGAAAGACAGTCTGGAGAGCGGATCCCTGCTGTGGTGAACCCTTCTGTCGTTGGAGCAGCTGAGCTGGGGTGGAACACAGCGCCGCAGGAGCAGGATAAACCACACAAGGTTTTCTTTGACACATATCTATAACAGGAAGTAATTGAGTAAGGGCTTGTTTGAATTTGAGGATTCTAATAATGTAGGGATAGGAAATAGACATGAATAGGATAGGAATGCACGTGCAAAACAGAGAATTTAAAAACACAAGATTTCTGCCAATCTGGGTGTTTGATTCACAACAATTGGAAGATCACAGGATGCAAAAAAGCATGGTGAGATTAAGTCAAACCACAAGAAAATGTACGGTTATAATGCTATTATGCTACTATCTCTTAGTCTTGTGCTTGATGAATATGAATATGAAAAGGAGGAGAAGTGGAAACTAGAATTCCTACGATTTTTCTTTCAAGGAGACACTAAAGGAACAAATCCTACAGTTTTCCTTTGCTCCATTCCTTTGCACCAAATTCATGAAAAGTAGTACGATAGGAAACTTTCCAATTCCGATGTTCTTCATTCACTTTTCCTGTCAAGCACTGGCGATTCTAGTAGGCAGGCTTGAGCAAGGAAAATCCTACACTAAAAAAATGTTTTTGTGCTACTTCTATTACAGACCCAGGCCACTGCCATACTAGCTCAAGTCCCAGGCCCATCGACAAATGCACAGCTGAAATGCGCAGAGATAAATAATGATGGCGTTCAAGAGAGTCCATCACGGATAGCTAAGTTGCCTGCTACCTCACTGCTTTTCATATAGTAGGATAAAATAATCGTATTTCCCGTTACTACGAGTGCTTAGTGGACAATATATATATAATGTAGAGTAAAAAAGAGATGTAACAAGTGTAGAACCTTTTTGGCGAAGCCATGTCGATCTCAGCGTGATTGGGTTGGCCGGTGAGGATACTCCGGCTGACTTGGCTGTCGGAGGAGGGGAAGAAGATCTTAGGCGTCTGGAGATGGAGCCCGAGGTACTGCTCCGCTGTGATGGAGGGTTTCGTCGTTGGAGCAGCTCCGGTGAGTTGTACGACGCCGAGGCTGAAGCAGGACAAGAGAGACAACAAACAACGTAAACCTGAGTGGAATTCTAATAGCATCTCCAGTACATGACGTAGAATACACAACCACAAAGTGCTAGATGTAAAATACATCAGCCGCTCATCTCTGAACTTAACTGTCGAAACTGAACTTAACTGTCGAAACTGAATTTTGCTGTCGGAACTGAATTTTGCTGTCGAAACTGAACGCACTAGCAAGGTGAGGCTACACATCGGTCGACAGACTTTTTCATCTCTGGTCAGTCGATTTTGCAGCCGTTGGATACGAAATCAAGGGCCTGCGGTTCATCTTCAACCTCCACCCCCTGAGCCGGCCAAACAGCAGCCCCCCGCTGCCCGCGGCCGGCGGTGCGCCGCCCCGCCCGCCCTGAAAACACTCCCCACCGCCGGTCCGCCGCCGCCCCGGCCATCCCTCTAGGCCACCCCGTGCCGAGCTTTTTCTCCGGCGATCCCCATGCCACCGCCCCGCCAACGCCCCGCCACCGCCGGCGACCACCGCCCCCATCCTGAACCCTAAGATAGATAGTGGGGTATCTCTCCGGCGAGCCCCCTCCCTGCTGCGGCTGGTTCTTCCTTCACCCCGGCGAGCCCCCCCCCACCACCTGAAAATCGACTAAACCAAAAGTCGATTCAGTTGACTGAAGTGTAGCTAAATCGGAGTAGCATCACAAGCAAGAGCAAGAGCGAGAGCACCAGCGCGAGCAAGAGCAATAGCAAGAGCAGACTAGGCAGGGGACCGAGAGCAAGAGCAGAGTAGCAGCGCGAGCGAGAGCTAAAGCAGCAGCAGGTCCTACTGATGTGGACGTCGCCGCCGAGGGAGCGATGCCGTGGAGGAAGTGGCCTGCGACGCCACCGTGGATGGAGCCGCGCCGTGTCGGCTCGGGACCGAGCGCCGGCAGCACCGTGAGATCGAATCAAGAAGAAAATGCGGCGATTAGTGTACAACCTCTTTGGTGGCGCCGATTAGGCCGCAGCTTCATCCAAGGAAACGGTGATGATGATGCTCTTCCGGTGGTGCAGGTGAAGATGGCAGTGTGGGAATGGAGGTGGCACGAAAGACGAGGGGAACGTCGGGGCAGCTCTTTGGAGGTGGAGGACGGGGTGGCTGAACCGGCGGGACGATGAGATCGATGACGGATCCTCATCCGGTATGGTGGATGAGGGACGTCTAGGTGTTGCTGTGGACGACGTCATCGGGGAAGAGGCTCCGGCTGGGTGGCAGACAGAGCAGGATGTGGGGTTTCATCGCGGGTTTTCGCGGCCTTGGTGTACAAATGGGTGGGCGGATGGGATGGCAGTGGGGAACCATGGCTTAGAGACGCGCTTGTCCAAAATGTGGGGTAAGTTACGAAAGTACCCCCACCGATTTGAGGCGGTTCTTTCGGTTCAGGGGTACCACGGGCATTTCGTGTGTCTGGATTTCACAGGAGGTGGGAGTTTTCGCGCGCGTTGTAATTTCAGAATAGCAAGGCGCGGGTTGACATGGAGGGAGTTGTCGGAGCACAACGAGACAAAGATATATCTTAAATATTTCAGGCTAACAAGGCGCGGGTTGAAGAGGCGGGAGTTTTGCAGCACGATAGACAGAGACACTAGCTTGAATTTTCGGCATAACAAGGCGCGGCTTGAAATTTCGGAAGAACAAGCTTAACGTGTACCCCAAAAAAAGACAATTTGCACCTCAACACGCACAACACACACAAACACCATTTAGACTAGAGTAAGGTACACGTCATTGCACGCATGAGATTTGGCAACCAAATTATGTATAAATACCACATTATAGCATGCAAGCTTTGAGTCATATATGCATGATGTAGATGTTCGTTTAATTCTTATAGTTCATTTCATTCAAAATCATCTAGTTTTTATAAGAAAGCTAATCTATTTTAAGATTCATGGAATTATGCGTCGTAAGACATAAAGTAAAAACAAATAATGGCAAATCATGTAGAAAAACATTTGGGCAATTGTGATACGGAAGATTCTAGAACAAATAAGAAGTGCTTGTGTTTTGATGTTTGTGCAGTATGCTTAAGTTCAACCATGAAGTCTTCTAGATTATACATGTGGCGAAATCTGGTGGAATCTAGATGATATCCAACGGCCAGTAGTGCTCAAATTTGCCATCTTTGGACCATCGGATTCGCCTCATCCAATGACCATCTTTCAAAGTTAAAGTTACCCGCACACAATATAAAAATATATATAATATATATAGGGGTATAGATATAGATTTGTGATGCAAAAGCCGCCATCATCTCCAATTAGAATAGTGTGTCCATGCACGGATGCGAAGTGACCAAATGATGTGTGCCATCGGTATCTCAAATTCAAATCAGTCTGACCTTGTTCAATGTGTATACATTACAACATGCTCGTTTCCAAACCACACCGCGCAGATCTCCATTATATTCATGCATGCATGGGTTTCAAACATCAGGATCTCTTATTCAAATATTTGAATTCAACTTTACATTGATTGTGACCTCACATATTCAGCTATTCTTTTACACCCACACAGTAGTCTTCTCTTTATAATTGTACCACTAACTTTCTCTCGTGCATGCATGCACACACACTACCAGTCGGCATTATCCATCGCACACATGCAATCTTTTTCTTCAGGTCGGTCTCTCATGAAGGCACACACCAACACACATCCCCCTCTCCATCATATCGGGCATTCTTTATCTCTCATGCGTGCATGCGCAACGATCGATGTTCCTCTATGTATGTGTGTATATAGCTAGGTCTTTCATAGTTTTCCACACAAATCGATCAATCGATATATCCAGTGAGGTCTCACCCTCTTTCCCACGTTCACATCGATCAATCTATATCTCTCTATATAGGATTAACGTATATAGCTAATACACCCACATTAATTATGTATCCAACGTCCCCCTCTCATCATCCATGCCTTCCTCTTCATCTCTCAGACGCGTGCACAATGGCGAAGACAGGGGGCAGTAAGGGCCCTGCCCCCTGCCCCCTAACATCACTATATATCAAGGCTAATATGAATGTGATCATTAGACAATTGCTGCTAAAAATGGTTTAAGTTCATTGAGGGAGTCCTGGATTAGGGGGTGTTCGGGTAGCCGGACTATACCTTCGGCCGGACTCCTGGACTATGAAGATACAAGATTGAAGACTTCGTCCCGTGTCCTGATGGGACTTTCCTTGGCGTGGAAGGCAAGCTTGGCGATGCGGATATTCAAAATCTCCTACCATTGTAACCGACTCTGTGTAACCCTAACCCTATCCGATGTCTATATAAACAGGAGGGTTGTAGTCCATAGGTAATCAACTCCATACACAACAATCATACCATAGGCTAGCTTCTAGGGTTTAGCCTCCTTGATCTCATGGTAGATCTACTCTTGTACTACCCATATCATCAATATTAATCAAGCAGGAGTAGGATATTACCTCCATCGAGAGGGCCCGAACCTGGGTAAAACAAAGTGTCCCCTATCTCCTGTTACCATCCATCCTAGACGCATAGTTCGGGACCCCCTACCCGAGATCCGCCGGTTTTGACACCGACATTGGTGCTTTCATTGAGAGTTCCTCTGTGTCGTCGCCTTTAGGCCCGATGGCTCCTTTGATCATCAATGACGATGCGGTCCAGGGTGAGATTTTTCTCCCCGGACAGATCTTCGTCTTCGGCGGCTTCGCACTGCGGGCCAATTCACTTGGCCACCTGGAGCAGATCGAAAGCTACGCCCCTGGCCATCAAGTCAGGTTTGGAAGCCTAAACTACACGGCAGACATCCGCGGAGATTGGATCTTCGACGGATTCGAGCCACAGCCAAGCGCGCCGCACTGTCTCGTGGGGCATGATCTAGCTCTGTCGCCGAACAATACCCTGGAGGCCGCAAATGCACCAGCTCTAGCCCTTAATTTGGAGCCAGCTGCGCCAATCGAGGGTGAGCGGTTGGACGTCACCTCGGGGGCTGTAATCTCAAAGGCGATCAAGCCAAATGCCAGCCCCGCACTCTGCACGGCCCATGACTCCAAGGAGCCAGATTCCTCTCCGAACTCCGAACCCCTCGCGTCTCTGCCGATCGAACCCGATTGGGCGCCAATAATGGAGTTCACCGCCGCGGACATCTTTCAGCACTCGCCTTTCGGTGACATCCTGAATTCTCTAAAGTCTCTCTCTTTATCAGGAGAGCCCTGGCCGGATTACGGTCAGCGAGGATGGGATACGGACGACGAAGAAATTCAAAGCCCACCCACCACCCACTTGGTAGCCACTGTCGACAATTTAAACGACGTGCTCAACTGCGACTCTAGAGACATCAACAACATGGATGACGATGCAGGAGATACCGATGAACCAACGCCCATAGGGCATTGGACAGCCACCTCATCCCACGATGTGTACATGGTGGATACCCCTAAAGGAAGTGACAACGAGGAAAAAGGGGATGGGACGGGAGATCGACCCCCCGAAAAGCAATCAAAGCATCGGCGTAAACACAGACCCAAGCCCCGCCTCGACAAAAACCCAGCCATAGAGCAGGACGAGCCGGTAGACGACGAGGAGGCCTTAGAGCAACCGTCCAAACAGGGAAACACGGATAAAACTGAACATCCCTCCTTCGGCGAAAAGGGCATTCCAGACAACCTCACGTCGAATAAACCTATGGAGCAGAAGAATCTCCATGAGAGACTCGTTGCAACTGCACGCAGCCTAAAAAGCAGAAGCGGAAGCTAAAAACAGCGGAAGATGCACTCCGGATTAGATGGAGCAAAGTAATCAATACCACAGATAAGTATGGCGGCAGTCGCCGCACTAAAAGCTATCTGAAAAGAAAGCTACTGCCTGAATTCGACGAAGAGGCCCTAGAGCCCTCACATTCAAAAAATGAAAAAGCCACACGGTCGGATAGACGAACCCATAAAGCGGCAAGCGACGCCGCACCTAAATCGGCATGCGACCCACTTAAGGATTCGCATAATGGCCCAGTCAGGTCCATTTATGGGCCAAGAAAGCAAGCTCTCGTAAGCAATGCTACGAAGCCATCATCAGAATCCGGCACACCCAAATACAGGGGCGCCGCACACCCCCTATGTTTCACCGATGAGGTCCTGGACTATGAATTCCCAGAGGGATTCAAACCCATAAACATAGAGGCATATGATGGAACAACAGACCCTGGAGTCTGGATCGAGGATTATATCCTCCACATACACATGGCTAGAGGAGATGATCTCCACGCCATAAAATATCTACCCCTTATGCTTAAAGGGCCAGCCCGGCATTGGCTTAAAAGCCTTCCAGAAAACACAATTGGAAGCTGGGAAGAGCTCGAGGATGCTTTCCAAGAAAACTTTCAAGAGACCTATGTCCGTCCCCCGGATGCAGACGATCTTAGTCACATAACTCAACAACCCGGAGAATCAGCTCGGCAGTTCTGGAATAGATTCCTCACTAAAAAGAATCAGATAGTCGACTGTCCGGACGCTGAAGCCTTAGCAGCTTTCAGGCATAATGTCCGAGACGAATGGCTCGCCAGACACCTCGGCCAAGAAAAGCCAAGAACAATGGCCGCACTAACAAGCCTCATGACCCGCTTTTGTGCAGTTGAGGACATCTGGTTGGCAAGGTGCAGCCCCAGCAACCCAAGTACATCCGAAACTAGGGATGGAAATGGAAAACCGCGATGCAACAAGAATCGTCCCTGGACTAAGGACAAAAATCCGAAGAGCACGACAGTCAATGCCGGATTCAAAGGCTCACGACAAAATCAGGAAAAATTGCCCCCCAGGATAACAGGGACGATCCATCCAACCTAAATAAAATCCTGGATAGGATATGTCAGATACACAGTACTCCCCGGAAGCCTGCTAACCATACCCACAGAGACTGTTGGGTTTTCAAACAATCCGACAGACTCAATGCCGAACACAAGGGGCTCGACACACCAAGCGAAGACGAGGACGAACCCCAAAAGCAGAGCACCAGGAAACAAAAGAACTTCCCACAAGAAGTAAAAACAATGAACTCACTTCACATAGCAAAACGTACGGCGCCCGTAAAGGTACGCACCACACGGCCCATCCCCAAAGGGTCCCACCACTGGTTGTCAAAACCGATCATCTTCGATCAGCTAGATTATTCTAGGAATATCAAGAATGTAGGCTGGACTGCCTTGATACTCGATCCAATAATTGGCGGACTCCAGTTTTCAAATGTCCTTATGGACGACGGCAGTGGACTAAACCTGATATATCAGGATACAATCCAGCACATGGGGATAAACCCAGCAAGAATCCACCGCTGCAGAACCTCCTTTCAAGGGGTAATACCTGTTCCGGACACCCATTGTACGGGTTTTCTCCGGCTCACAGTCACATTCGGCTCTGCCGATAACCTCCGCCGCGAAAAGCTGACCTTCCATATCGTCCCATTCTCAAGTCGCTATCAAGCACTACTGGGACGCGAAGCTTTCGCTCGCTTTAACGCAATACCGCATTATGCATCTCTTACGCTCAAGATGCCCGGTCCACGAGGCATCATCTCTTTGAAGGGGAAGCACTAAAGTGCGCCTCCCCAAGCGGAGGACTGTGCGGCCGCTTTAACAGCCCCACAGCAAAATGGCCTCACCGGCCAATAAACTTCAAAATAGGTCAAGACCACGAACGCGGATAGACGAGTTCGGTGCAAAATCATCACTGATGCAGGCCTAGAAGCCATATACCCCCACACTAGGGGCTCCACGCATATACAATAAGAGACAATAAAGCTCAATCTCATATATCTTACTTTATACTTGCTTATTCTAAACTTTGTCGGCACGGCCCGTTTTCAACTCAGTTCCTCTCTTTTACAGATGAACGTCGTGCGGTGCCCGTCCAGGATACGGCACAACGGAGACATAGGCGCAGACGTGCAGTAGGGACCCGTCCTAAAGGATTCTTTTTAGATTAAGACCCCGCGTAAACCTTTTTTACTGTCTCTTGTTGCTACACATCCCCTGGTTTTTTTCTTTCTAATATAACCAAGGAGGAGGCTGGCGTCTTGGCATGTGGCCACGTCAGAATTTTTGCGCACCTGGACACTGGGGCCTTTCTTTTTTTAATAAAGAGTGTTGTTTCGCCTGCACTCATAAAGACTGAACACCTTAGGGAGTGTTCGGCGTCGCGAGTTTTGGCATTATATGCATCAGCTCCGAATCATGTCTTTGGTCAAATGTTGGGTTGCCCGGCTCCTGAGTTCGGCTACCTTACGTTCCGCTTTATCGGCTAAGGTAGCACCAGGAGAACTACTACGATTGTGCCCCCAGTTCGGCCGGGGCGAGTACCTTAGTAGAGAAAGCCGAAAACTCACTATCATGATGTAGCGTGAGACTGGTCAGCCACTCGATGACCTATCGGAATCTATCGGATTCCTCCGCTTTAACGAGGGTCGCTTCCCAGTCAGGCACATACGCGCCCCGAATTCGGACGAGCGCAGTTGCCACCAAGGAGCTACCTAAAGAGTCTCATTGTCAAACTCCTATGGCTAAGTGAAAGTGTTAAAGCATTATAGTCCGGTTGCCTGGCCCGCTGCGCTATCACCTCCTTTGTAGGACCAAGACGTTGGGTTAAGTGTGAAAATGCGTCTTCTGCGAGCACCCC
>NC_057797.1:632155470-632184660 GCF_018294505.1 Triticum aestivum | reverse complement strand
CAAGGAGCTACCTAAAGAGTCTCATTGTCAAACTCCTATGGCTAAGTGAAAGTGTTAAAGCATTATAGTCCGGTTGCCTGGCCCGCTGCGCTATCACCTCCTTTGTAGGACCAAGACGTTGGGTTAAGTGTGAAAATGCGTCTTCTGCGAGCATCCCCGCACTATGTCCGCGGGGGCTGAAGCCAACGACTGCCATCTTTCAGATTCTGTACACACACACACACACACACACACACATATATATATATATATATATATATATATATATATATATATATATCTTAAAACGGCCGCATAGAAGGAGTTCACAATACTTGAAGGCACAAGTATAAAAAAGGCCACTACAGTTTATCAAAATACTACTTTTCAATTACATATGCTATCATAACATAGCATCTTTCGAGCACTGCGTCTCTATTACACGAGCGCCTTCAAGGACTTCCTGAAAATAGTGCTCGGAAGGTACTCGGCTTTTGTCCGAATCTCGGGACGCAACAACGGTGGTCTCCATCTCTGCCGAGTATGTCTTAACATGGGCAAGAGCCATCCTTGCACCCTCTATGCATGCTGATCTCTTCATTGCATTAATACGCGGCACCGCGTCAAGGAATTGCCGCACCAAGATGAAATAACTCTTCGGCTCCGATCTCCCAGGCCACAGATGACCCATGACGTACTTCATGGCGAGTCCGGACAATCTATTCAGCTCGGCCCATTGAGCCAAGCGATCGTCCACTGCCAGTGGACGCTCTGGATTGTGGAACTGTGACCAGAAAAGCTTTTCCACTTTGCGATCTTTTTGATCTCGAAAGTGTTCGGTCGCATCAGTAGCACTTGCTGCCAAATCCAGATAGGTGTCCTCCACACTCCACATCGGTCCAATGGAGCAAACTTCGGATCACAAAACTTCCTTCGCAGCATAAAGGGCTTTCCAGCCGCAATCTGTTCGGCCTAACGCAGCTCCTCCTTCGCAGCTCTCATCGCAGAGCGAGCATCCTTGGCATCGGCAACGGCCTTCTCTAAATCTGTCTGTCTCGCCCGGTCTTCTTTCTCAAGAAGTTTGCAATGGTTTGCAGCGCTCTTTAACTTCTCGGCCATCTCGGCCATCTCTTCTTTGCTTCGGCAGTGAGCAGCCTGTTCGGCTCTCAACTCTTCAAGGGCCTTCTTGACAGCCGCATCGTTTTTTCTAGCTTGCTCCTTCGCTCGGGCAAGTTCTGCCCTAAGATTCTCCATGGCGGCCGTACCATCTGCGTCAAGCACACACATTGTAAGACACTGGCATGAAGCTCCTCTTACCTGATGCCGCCCGAAGAATTAAATACCTTGAACCTCATCAAGCCGCTTGTTGACAAGCGCGATGTCGGCATCTGCCACGTCCAGTTGCCGCTTGAGTTTGGCCACATCATCAGTTCGGCTTGATTCCGGACACCTCGCCACCTACATTCAAAGGCGACATCTTAGACCTGGGATTATGATCCTCTGCATGCCGTCATTTATTGACACCGCGCAGAGTCTCAGGGGCTACTATCTACACAGGGCGCATCTTACTTATGCGCAACTGACAAAAGTGTACATTATCTAACGTACCTCAAAACCCGTCAGTAAACTTTTGACGGCCTCATGCAATCCGCTTTCTGCGGATGAAATCCTTTCAATCACCATGCCCATCAACGCACGGTGCTCTTCTGAGATAGAAGCTCGCCCCAGCAGAATCTTTAGTTCCTCCGGCCGAGCACCAGACGGTGCCGGACTTGTCCTATGGCCTCTTTCGAAGGCCAGACACGGAGAGCCTTGGGGGGCCACATAGCTATCTTTCGCCCCTACCGGATTCGGAGAAACCCTCCGCGATGACACCTTAGGGTCGCCCGCCTCGCTGGGCGGCACGGCAGGGGGAGGCATTCCGCTCTCCATCATCTCCGGAAGAAGATCCCCCGAAGACGAGCTCTGCTGCGAAGGGCTGAGGTCCGATCTACAAGGTAAGATTTCGGTTAATCTTCCCAGATATAAAATCAAGGATTTCTCTCATCCCTTAAAGGGAAAATCTTTTCTCCACTTACGGCTCACTGGAGGGCTGATCCCCTTGAGGGCGTAGTCCAGCCAAGGAACTCCCTGGCGTCAGACCGTCTGACGAGGATTTTCTCCCCCATTTTGAGGCCATGGTTTCCGGGTCGTCCTCTCTTTTTCCCCTTAGGAGAGGAATTGTCAGTTCCTCCCTTCGGAGCAGCCTCCTTCGAGGAGGCCATAGCTTCCTTGTCCTCCCCCTCCAAAGGCATTATCTCCAGCATCCTGACCAACACGGGATCCGGCCTGGTTTCAGGAAGGGGAGCTGGACACCTGATCAGCTTCGCCTTCGCTACCCACTCCTATTTAAAAGGACGGCTCTTTTAGGGGCAAGTTTATGACAATTATACGGATAGAAGGTCCAGGCACAGGGTTGCTTACTTGAGTATCCGGGCGATGGCAGCTTAGGCCTGCGTCCTCGGTTAAATCCGGACACATCTCTTATGATCTGAAGAACATTTTATACATCTCCGCGGGCATTGCGCCCATAAAATTCTGGAGAGCTCGCGGTCCCTCTGGATTAAACTCCCAAAAGGTGAAGGGGGCGACGTTTGCCGGGCAATATTCGGCGAATCAGCATGACCTGCGTCACCTTGACCAAACTGAGGTCTCCTTCCAGGAGATCCTTAATTCGGCCCTGTAACAGGGGCACGTCTTTGGGCAAACCCCAATCTAATCCTTTGTTGACCCATGACGCTAGCCGTGATGGGGGACCCAAGCGAAAGGCAGGAGGCGCCGCCCACTTGGCGCTCCTGGGAGTGGTGATATAGAACCATTCTCGTTGCCACAAGCCGAGCTCTTCTTGAAAGGAGCCCTCGGGCCATGGAGCATCAGCATCCTTACTTATGACAGCGCCCCTCGATCATCTTCGGCTCCAATCCAAAAGTCTTGAGCCATAATCCGAAGTGAGGAGTAACACGGAGGAACGCTTCACACACAACGATGAATGAGGAAATGTGGAGGATGGACTCCGGAGCTAAGTCATGAAATTCCAGCCCGTAGTAAAACAGCAGCCCCCTCACAAAGGGATCCATCGGGAAGCCTAACCCCCGAAGGAAGTGAGACATGAACACTATGCTCTCACCGGGCTGGGGACTGGGAATAGCCTGCCCTTGAGCAGGCAACCTGTGCGGAATTTTGGCGGTCAAGAACTTAGCCTCTCTCAACTTTAGCACATCCTCCTCCGTGACGGAGGAGGGCATCCATCGGCCTTGAAGGTCGGAACCGGACATTGTCGAAAGTCCGAAGCGCCTGGAATCTGGAGCCTGGGGTGTTGGAACTCGAGGCGATGGGCGAACTCGTTTGAGATTGGAAAAAGGAGTAAGGCCTTGGTCTCTTTATAAGAGGTTGAATACCAGGAGCCCTCCCCGTAACCGTTTGGGACTCGCCTTTAATCGAGAAAACATGCTAACGGGCACGATTGGGTTACCCACGTCCGTATTGATGAGAATCCCGTAAGTAAAGGGGACACGATCTCTGCTTTGACAAGACGTGCCAAGGAAACCGCCTCACAAAACATGCTGAGGTGGAAAAGTAAAAACGATTCGAGTAAAGGACTTGGCTGTAGTGTGATGGCGCACTGCAGAATACGTCAGCAGATTTGATTTGTGTTAACATTATTCTCTCTATGGCAATATGTGGAAACTTATTTTGCAGAACCGGACACTACTCTTGGTGTTTACAAATCTTCTATGAAGGACTTGGAGGAGGAACCCGCCTTGCATTACCGAAGACAATTTGCGCGCCGAACTCGTCGTCATTGAAGCCTGGTTCAGGGGCTACTGAGGGAGTCCTGGATTAGGGGGTGTTCGGGTAGCCGGACTATACCTTCGGCCGGACTCCTGGACTATGAAGATACAAGATTGAAGACTTCGTCCCGTGTCCGGATGGGACTTTCCTTGGCGTGGAAGGAAAGCTTGGCGATGCGGATATTCAAAATCTCCTACCATTGTAACCGACTCTGTGTAACCCTAACCCTATCCGGTGTCTATATAAACCGGAGGGTTGTAGTCCGTAGGCAATCAACTCCATACACAACAATCATACCATAGGCTAGCTTCTAGGGTTTAGCCTCCTTGATCTCGTGGTAGATCTACTCTTGTACTACCCATATCATCAATATTAATCAAGCAGGAGTAGGGTATTACCTCCATCGAGAGGGCCCAAACCTGTGTAAAACAAAGTGTCCCCTGTCTCCTGTTACTATCCGGCCTAGACGCACAGTTCGGGACCCCCTACCCGAGATCCGCCGGTTTTGACACCGACATTCATGAATTGACCCTCCTCGTAAGGGATTAGCAATGCTTGGCCCCATAGCTCATTTATTTTTCATGGCTCCGCCACTGCGCGCATCAGCGCACGTGTTCGCCCCCTCTCTCTAAATATCGATTTCCACTTGTGCATTCCTTCATAGTCTCCCTCCACTCGGCCCCTCGCACCATCTTCTAGCCCACCCACCGGATTTTGCCACATGTACAATCTAGCAGACTCCATGGTTGAACTTAAGCATAATGCACAAACTTCAAAACAATAGTGGTTCTCTTTTGTTCTAGATTCTTCCGTATCATAACTGCCCAAACTTTTTTTCTAGTTGAATTGCCATTATTTGATTCTACTTTATGCTTTACAATGCACAATTCCATGAATCATAAAATATATTAAGGGCTTCTTTGATTCAAAGGATTCTCAAAGGAATTTTGGAGGATTCTAATCATTAGGAATTTTTCCTATCTTGGTTGTTTGATTCGTAGGATTGTAAACCATAGGAATTTTTCCATATGATTCATTTGCACTAGATTTCATAGGAAACATCCCATCCACTCAAACCTCTTTGAAAGAATTCTGCGTTTTTTCCATGCACAATCAAACACTCGTACAATCTTGTAGGATTCAAGACGACATTCCACTATAATCCCATGTTTTTCCTATTCCCGCGTTCTTAGCTTTTTTATAAAAACTAATTGATTTTGAATGAGATGAACTATAAGAATTAAACGAAGGGATACATCAGGCATATATGACTCAGAGCTTACATGCTATAGTGTGGTATTTATTCATAATTTGGTTGCAAAATCTGATGCGTGCAATGCATGTGTACCTTACTAGTATTTCAGGTTTGTGCAAAACACGTAAACTAGAATACCAATGGCACGCTACACAGTGTCTCTCTTACAGTTCATGAAGCCACGTGGCACATGTGTAGGTGTTGTCGCGACCTCCCTGCGTGGATTGATCACAGTGACATGCTACTGGTTCCAAAAGAATGTACTCGTCCTCCCTAAGCCATACTGGCGGTACATGCACGAAGCGAAGATGTGCACGCACGCCATGCACGCACTCATTCCTCGCACGCACACGCGGGAACACAGGCGGACGCAATTTTGTACCATGATCCACCCCATGTGATAATTTGACGCGTGTAAAGTCGTTCACTTCATTGATGGTTGACTAATACAGCGCATGCAAATTGAGTGGATGTGAGGGCGGAAGAAAGACATTATTACTCCACTGCGCGCATGCGAGTAGTTAAATCGTGGGTTGCTAGTAGTACTTCCATTGGTCTCCTTCGTATTTTGTGCCAATTTTTGATAGTAACATACTACTCAATATTTACGCATTTGAGCAGTGTAGTACTTGAAATTTATGTTCCGCTAAACTCATCGGGGGCCGTTTCGGTCCTTGAAACCAAAACCATCAATTAATCTTTACCTTGTTCCCGTCACATTCGAAAGCGTGCTCACACCTACTAGTAGTACGTACCAAACCTGAACGTGTTCCCACTATGCAGGTATTAGTACTAGTGCTAGTACTTAGGTTATAAAAAGGGGAACTACCTAACCGAAAATCACTCTACCTTTCCTCCTCATAAGTGCTTCTTCTTTGTCCGTCGTTGCCATGGCCGGTGAGTGGAGCTCTAGGTCGAGAACTACTCGTAACAAGGGAGCGGCAACCAAGGCTGCGGAAAGAAAGAGAGGGCTCGCTGTGGGAGTCCTGGATTAGGGGGTCTCCGGACAGCCAGACTATCTCCATTGGCCGGATTGTTAGACTATGAAGATACAAGATTGAAGACTTCGTCTCGTGTCCGGATGGGACTTTACTTGGCGTGGAAGTCAAGCTAGGCAATACGTATATGGATATCTCCTCCTTTGTAACCGACCTTGTGTAACCCTAACCCTCTCCGGTGTCTATATAAACCGAAGGGTTTTAGTCCGTAGGACAACAATCACAACATACAATCATACCATAGGCTAGCTTCTAGGGTTTAGCCTCTCTGATTTCGTGGTAGATCTACTCTTGTACTACACATATCTTCAATATTAATCAAGCAGGACGTAGGGTTTTACCTCCATCAAGAGGGCCCGAACCTGGGTAAAACATCGTGTCCCCTGCCTCCTGTTACCATCCGGCCTAGACGCACAGTTCAGGACCCCCTACCCGAGATCCGCCGGTTTTGACACTGACATTGGTTCTTTCATTGAGAGTTCCTCTGTGTCGTCGATGTTAGGCTTGATGGCTCCTACTATCATCGATAGCGATGCGGTCCAGGGTGAGACTTTTCTCCCCGGACAGATCTTTGTATTCGGCGGCTTTGCACTGTGGGCTAATTCGCTTGGCCATCTGGAGCAGATTGAAAGCTACGCCCCTGCTCATCAGGTCAGATTTGGAAGTTTGAATTACACGGCCAACATCCGTGGGGACTTGATCTTCGACGGATCCGAGCCAAAGCCGGGCGCGCCGCACTGTCGTGACAGGTATGACCTAGCTCTGCCATCGGACGGTACCCCAGAGGCCGCGCCCGCATCAGCTCCGACCCTTAGCTCGGAGCCGACTGCGCCAATCGAGGACGAGTGGCTTGACACCGCCTCAGGGGCTACAGTGTTGACGGCGATCGAGCCAAACACCAGCATAATCCTCTGCGCAGCCCGTGACTCCAAGGTGCTATACTCTTTTTCGGACTCCGAACCATCCGCGCCCCTGCCGAATGAATCCGATTGGGCGCCGATCATGGAATTTACCGCCACGAGTATCTTTCAGCACTCGCCCTTTGGCGACATTCTGAATTCACTAAGGTCTCTCTCTTTGTTAGGAGAGCCCTGGCCGTATTATGGCCAACAGGATTGGGATACGGACGACGAAGAAATTCGACGCCCACCCACCACCCACTTAATAGCCACTGTCGATGACTCAACCGACATGCTCGACTTCGACTCCGAAGACATCGACGGTATGGACAACGATGCGGGAGGCGATGAGGAACCACCGCCCACAGGGCCCTGGAGGTCCACTTCATCATATGACGTATACATGGTGGACACACCAAAAGAAGACGACGACGAGGAACGGAAGGACGCACCGAAGGCTTGTTCCCTCGAGAAGCAGTCAAAGCGGCGGCGCAAGCGCCGCCCCAAATCCCGCCTCGCCAGAAATAACGATCACACAGACCCAGCGTTGGTGCAGGACGAACCACTGCTGGACCACGGCAATACGGAGAATCAAACCAAACAAACCAATTCTGTCAAAGATAATAGTCCGGACGACACAACGCCGGACAGGCACCCGGAGCAGCAGAATGCCTGTCAAAGGCTTGTTGCCACCGCGAGGAGTCTAAAAAAGCAGAAGCAATGGCTCAAGGCTGCACAAGACACACTCCAAATCAGATGGAGTAAAGTACTCAACACAGCAGCGAAGTACAGCGACAATCGCCCCACCAAGAGCTACCCAAAGCGGAAGTTGCTACCTGAATTCGATGAGGAGGCCTCAGACCCCTCACAACCAAAAATCAAAATAGCCACCTGGCCGGATAGACGACCTCACGGCCAACATAGAGCGGCAAACAATGCCACTCACAAGACAATATGCGATTCACGCGAGGGCTTGCACACAAAAGGACAGCGCAACCAGATCCATCTATGGACCATGCAAGCGCGCCCCAGCATACGATATAACACAACAAACATCCGAACAATGCGGTACACCCAGATATATGGGTGCCGCACACCCCCTATGTTTCACCGATGAGGTGCTGGATCATGAATTTCCAGAGGGATTCAAACCTGTAAACATAGAGGCATACGACGGAACAACAGACCCTGGTGTCTGGATCGAGGACTATATCCTCCACATTCATATGGCTCGAGGAGATGATCTCCACGCCATCAAGTACTTACCACTCAAACTCAAAGGGCCAGCTCATCATTGGCTTAAAGGCATCCCCGAAAACTCCATTGGAAGCTGGGCAGAGCTCGAAGATGCTTTTCGAGCAAACTTTCAAGGGACTTATGTCCGACCTCTGGACGTGTATGATTTGAGTCATATAACTCAATAGCCCAGAGAGTCAGCCCGAAAGCTTTGAAACATGTTTCTTACTAAAAAGAACCAAATTGTTGACTGTCTGGACAAGCCTCATGACAGCATTGTCATTGGAACACCTCAGGCAAGAAAAACCGAGAACAATGGCAGCATTAACAAGCCTCATGACCCGCTTTTGCGCGGGTGAGGACAGCTGGCTAGCCCGATGCAGCACCAGCGACCCCAGCACATCTGAAGTTAGAGATGGAGACGGGAAATCACGGCGCAACAACAATAACAAACGCCGGAATAAAGGAGACAACATGAAGAGCACGGCAGTAAACACCGGATTCAAAAGCTCTCGACCAGGTCAGCAAAAGCCGCCCCCTAAAGGCGCCAGAGATGAACTGTCCAGCCTAAACAAAATTCTGGACCAAATATGTCAGGTCCATAGCACCCCTGGCAAACCAGCCAATCATACCCACAAAGAATGTTGGGTCTTCAAGCAGTCCGGCAAGCTCAACGCCGTACACAAGGGGAAGGATACACCAAGCGAAGATGAGGATGAGCCTCTCAAGGAAGACACTGGGGAACAAAAGAAATTTCCACCAGAAGTCAAAACAGTAAACGTGTTACATGTGACCAATGAAAGAAACAAAACGGCACTCACAGAAAAATACGCCCGGAGGCCTATCACCGCGGAGTCCTGCCACTGGTTGTCTCAACCGATCACCTTCGACCATCGTGGTTACTCAGCAAGTATCCGGCGTGCAGGATGGGCTGCCCTGGTATTAGACCCAATAATTGACGGATACCACTTCACACGAGTCCTGATGGACGGTGGCAGCAGTCTAAACCTGATATACCAGGATACAATTCGTGACATGGGGATAGACCCAACAAAAATTTGCCATATCAATATTACCTTTAAAGGAGTAACGCCAGACCCATGGGCTCATTTCATGGGCTCCCTGCTACTAAAAGTTATATCCGGCTTCCCCGATAACTTTCATAGCGAACATTTAACCATCCACATCGCTGCGTTCCAAAGTGGCTATCAAGCGCTACTCGGACGCGAAGCTTTCGCTTGCTTTAATGCAATACCACACTACGCTTCCCTCACACTCAAGATGCCTGGTCCACGTGGCATCATTATAGTGAACAGAAGTATTAAGCAATCTTTGCACGCTGAAGAGTGTGCCGCTGCCTTGGCAGCGGCACACTAAAAACGGCCTCACCAACTAAAGCATTTAGCAGGTCATCACGACCTCAGACACGGTTCGACGAGTCCGGCGCAGATATATGCAATTTATGCCGGATCAATGATCACACCCCTATTACAAATACAAGGGGCTCAACGTGCGCAGACAAGTGGCAATTCTTACTCACCTTGAATTATACATGGTTTCTTTAAAAACTATCTTTTTGCACGACAACTTTTTCACCTAAGCTCCTCTCTTTTACAGATAATCATCGTGCTACACCCGTCCAGGATACGACACAACGGAGACACAGGCGCAGACGTGTAGCAGGGACCCGCTCCAAGGATTCTTTTTAGATTAAGACCTTGCGTAAACCTTTTTTACTGTCTCTTGTTGATACATATCCACTGAATTCTCAGCACAGTTGAGAAGGATGCTGATGTCTTGGCATGTGGCCACGTCAGAATAATGCACGTACCTGGACACAAGGGACTTCTTACAAACGGCACTATTTCGGCTGGGTTTATACCATAAAATACTGAATACCTTAGGGAGTGTTTGGCGTCGCGAGTTTGGCCTTATATGCATCAGCTCCGAATCATTGTCTTTGGTCAAATGTTGGGTTTGCCTGGCTCCTGTGTTTTGGTGCCTTACGTTCCGCTTTACCAGCTAAGGTAGCACCAGGAGAACTACTGCGATTGTGCCCTGGTTCATCCGGACGAGCACCTCAGTAGAGAAAGCCGAAAACTAACTGTCATGATATAGCATGAGACTGGTCAACCACTCAATGACTTATCAGAATGTTAGAATTCCTCCGCCTTAACGAAGGGCCGTTTTCCGGCCAGGCATGTACGCACCCCGCGATCGGGACAGTGCGGAGCCACCAGGGGCTATCTAGTAGCCCCACTGTCAAACTCCTATGGCTAAGTGAAAGTGTTAAAGCATTATAGTCCGGTTGCCTCGCTCGCTGCGCTATCACCTCCTTATTAGGACCAAGACATTGGGTTAAGTGTGAACACGCGTTTTTGCGAGCACCTCCGCATTATATGCGTGGGGGTTGAAGCCGACGGCTGCAATCTTTCAGGTTATACACACGTATACATAAACAGCCACACATGAGGCATCATACTACTTTTAGGCAAAAGTATAAACATAGCCTTATAAAAACTTCATAAAAGCATTGTGTTTACAATGAGAATACATATCACTCAAACATAATATTCTTCGAGCATTGGGCCTCTATCAAACGAGCACCCTCGAGAACCTCCTCGAAATAATGCTCGGCTGCCACTCAGCCTATGGCCGAACCCTGCGCCGCGACTACGGAAGCGTCCATCTCCGCCCAGTATGCTTTAACACGGGCAAGGGCCATCCGCGAGCCTTCTATGAACGCCGACCTCTTCATTGCATTAATGCGTGGCACCACACCAAGGAACTGCTGCACTAAGCTGAAATAGCTATCCGGCTTTTGCTTCTCCGGCCACAGCTGATCCACAACAGCCCTCATGGCGAGTCTGGATAACCTATTCAGTTCGGCCCATTCGGCTAGCTGGTCAGTCAATGAAAGCGGACGCTTTGGAACGTTGAACTGCGACCAGAACAGCTTGTCCACTTCACGATCTGTCTGACCTTGGAAGTACTTGGCAGCATCGGCAGCACTCGCCGCCAAATCCATATACGCATCTACCGAACTCCACAGCCGATCCAGAGGGGCATACCGTGGATCTCCGAACTTCCTCCGCAACATGAAGGGTTTCCCAGCCGCAATATCCCCGGCTCCCCGCAGCGCCTCCTTCTTCGCTCTCATAGCAGAACAAGTGTCCTTCTCCGCCGCCGTGGCCTTCTCAAGGTCAGCTGCCTTTGCTCGGTTTTCCTTTTCAAGGACCCGGCAACGATCGGCAATGTCTTTTAATTCCACGGCCATCTTGGCCATCTTATTTTGGCTCTCGTAATGTGCGGCCTTCTCGACCTTCAACTCTTCGGCCACCTTCAATGCAATGGCATTACTAATCCTCGCTTGTTCCTTGGCTCGGGCAAGTTCTGCCCGCAAGGCTTCCATGAAGGCAGCTCCATCTGCAGTCACAACATATTAAAGATACTGGCATTATGCTGCTCTTACTATGTGGCGTTCACCAGATAATAACACTTACCTTGTGCCTCGTCAAGCCTCTTGTTAACAAGCTCGAGGTCGGCGTCTGCCACATTCAGTTACCATTTTAATTTGGCAAACTCACTAGTCCGGCTAGCCACCGGAGCCTCCACCACCTGCACGTAAGGGTAGTCTGGTTATTGCCTGAGAATATGATCCTCTGTCGACAGCCGTTCTCGATGGCAACCAGAGTCTCAGGGGCTACTATCTACACAGGGCACACCTAACATGTGCAGTACTATCACATATTATCTTACGTACCTCAAAGCATGTCAGTAGACTCATAAAGGCTTCATGTAATCCACTTTCGGCGGACGAAATTCTCTCCATCACCGTACCCATCAGCACACGGTGTTCTTCTAAGATGGCCGCTCGCCCCACCAACTCCCTCAGAACGTCCGACCGCACACCAAACGGTGCCGGACTCTTTTGTCTGCTCTCCTCGGGAGTCGGACACTGGGGACTTCGGGGGTCTATGGGATTATCTTCTGGCCTCACCGGATTCGGAGAGGCCCTCCGTGACGACACTTCAGGGTCGCCCGCTTCTGGAGCGGAGGAGTCCGGGGGAGGCGTTTCGATCTCCATCATCTCTGGAAGAAGATCCCTCGAAGACGAGCTCATCTGAGAGGGGCTAAGGCCCGAACTGCAAGATATATGCGGTGGTTATTTCCTCAGAAGAAAGATAGCATACCTTAAAGTATTTTGGGATCACTTACGACTCGTTGGAGGGTAGATCCCCCCATGGACTGTGTGCGGCAGGAGCACCCCCCAAGGCGGGACCCTCTGTGGGAGATTTCTTCTCCCGTTTGGAGGCTTCGGCTTCCGGATCCTCGGAAGCAGTCCTTTTCCTCCCCCGGTTGTCCTCCTTCATGGAGACGCTCATTCCCTCGGTTGGAACGAGCAGCGACGGGGGCCCACGTTCGCCCGTATTATCCCCTCGGTATCTTCCTTCGAGGGCTCTGGGCAGGGTGCGACCTCAAGCATCTTTTCCAATACCGGATTTTCCAAACCCTCAGGGAGGGGGGCCAAACACCGAATCATCTTCGCCTTCGTTAGCCAGTCCTGGTCAAAAAGCAAACTCTCAGAAACAACTTCGAATAAAAGACAGTGTCTTCGGCCAGAGGATTTCTTACTTGTTCGGCGGCACGGTTACTGCTCAGGCCCACGTCCTCGGTAATATCTGGACACTCCACTTGAGATCCGAAGAATGACTTGTACATCTCCTCGTGCGTCAGATCGAGGAAACTTTGAATGGCACACGGTCCCTCTGGGTTGAACTCCCACAAGCGAAGGGGCCGGCGTCTGCAAGGCTGGACTTGCCGAACCAGCATAACTTGTATTACCACGGCCAAATTAAAATCTCCCTCGAAGAGATCTCGAATGCGGCTTTGTAGTATAGGCACGTCCTTGGCTGGACCCCAGCTCAGGCCTCTGCTAACCCATGACATCAGTTGTGGTGGGGGCCCGAGCGGAAAGCGGGGGCAGCCGCCCACTTGGCACTTCGGGGAGCTGTGACGTAAAACCACTCCCGTTGCCATAATTCGGACACCTCTGGAAAGGAACCTTCCGTCCATGGAGCTCCTGCCATCTTGCCTATTGATGCACCTCCACACGCTGCCTGTTGCCCCTCGATCATCTTCGGCTTTACTTCAAAGGTCTTGAGCCACAAGCCGAAGTGAGGGGTAACGCGGAGGAAGGCCTCACACACGACAATAAATGTCGAGATGTGGAGAAAGGACTCCGGAGCTAGATTGTGAAAATCTAGGCCGTAATAGAACATCAAACCCCTGACGAAAGGATCCAGAGTGAGGCCTAGACCTCGGAGGAAGTGGGAGACGAACACAACATTCTCGTTGGGTTCGGGAGTAGGGACGACCTGCCCTCGAGCAGGCAGCCGATGCGAAACCTCGGCGGCCAGGTATCTGGCCTCCCTCAATTTCTTAATGTCCTCTTCCATCACGGAGGAGGGCATCCATCGGCCTTGAAGGCTGGATCCAGACATGATTGAAGATCCGGAGCACCTAACCTGGGCTTTGGGTGTTAGAACTCGAGGCAGAGGAAGGGTTCGATTGAGCACGAGAGAGAAAAAGCAAAAACCTCGTCCCTTTATAAAGAGGGTGAATATCAAGCGTCTTCTCCGTAGTCGTTAAGACTTGCCTATAATCTAGGAGTCCTAGACACGGATGGGTTACCCACGACTGCATTAATGAGAATCCCGTAATTGGGGGAACACTATCTCCGCTTCGGCAAGACGTGTCATGAAACCGCCTCACATTATGTGTGGAGCTGGTTAAAACAAACGGTTCGAATAATCACCGGGTCGTGACGTAACGTCATGCTACCAAAACAAGCCAACAAATTAGATCTGCAAAAATGTTATTCTCTCTGCGGTGGAATATGGAATTTATTTTGCAGGGTCGGACACTATCCTCGTATTCAACTTCTTTTGTCATGTATTCGGAGAAGGAACCCGCCTTGCAATGCCGAGGACAATACTGTGCGCCGAACTCGTCGTCATTGAAGCCTGGTTCAGGGGCTACTGTGGGAGTCCTGGATTAGGGGGTCTCCGGACAGCCGGACTATCTCCATTGGCCGGATTGTTAGACTATGAAGATACAAGATTGAAGACTTCGTCTCGTGTCCGGATGGGACTCTACTTGGCGTGGAAGGCAAGCTAGGCAATACGTATATGGATATCTCCTCCTTTGTAACCGACCTTGTGTAACCCTAACCCTCTCCGGTGTCTATATAAATTGAAGGGTTTTAGTCCGTAGGACAACAATCACAACATACAATCATACCATAGGCTAGCTTCTAGGGTTTAGCCTCTCTGATCTCGTGGTAGATCTACTCTTGTACTACACATATCTTCAATATTAATCAAGCAGGATGTAGGGTTATACCTCCATCAAGAGGGCCCGAACCTAGGTAAAACATCGTGTCCCCTGCCTCCTGTTACCATCCGGCCTAGACGCACAGTTCGGGACTCCCTACCCAAGATTCGCCAGTTTTGACACCGACACTCGCCGCCATGCAGAGACCTCGAAAGATCTCTCACGGGCAGGCAATGGATCCCAGGAGCACCCTAGCCGCGGAGGCGAACATGCCGAGCCGGCGGAGCTGGAGTAGTTATCCCTCGACGGCATGCCCGATCAGCTCAATAAGCAGAAGGAGTTCATCCAAGGCTTGATGGAGTTGCTGAAGGAGAGCCTCGACGACATGCCCGCTGAGCTCAATCAGCAGGGGGAGTTGACCGCTGGCTTGGTGATGTTGCTGAAGAAGAGCATTGCCTCGGAGAAGAAGGCGACCGGCGAAATCCTGCGACTTTAGGAGGACAATGTGAAGCTCTGCCACGAGATCGACCTGTTGAAGGAGAAGAACGCTGGCTGGAAGAAGCTGCATGAGAATAGTAGTTCCTCGATGAAGATGCCGTAGGCCCTCGCCATGGAATAGAAGGAAGAGTTGGCGAAGCTCCGCATCGAGCACCCGGCTGCTGTCAAGGTACGTAATATGGCCATGGAACAGATGATGAAGGCTCGCGTCGAGAAATGCCGCGTCATGGACACAATGATGAAGATGGAGGAGGAGACGCGCAAGGAGATGGAGGTCGTGCAGGCGATGAAGAAGCAGTTACGACTCCACGGCGAATTAGATCATTTGGGGTGATAATCTTCCTTCTTCTTTTGCTCCTGTGTTTCATCTTTTGCTTCGGGTGTTTCGCCGCACGTGTCACATTCTCTGCGAGGCATGAATAGAACAATGTTTTTTTGAGGGAATGAATAGAACAATGCTAACAATTAGATGACTAGCAAATTAGATCATTTTTATCGCCATATGGCACTAGGCTGCCGTGTTTCGTGCTCCTCCATCGCAATACTATTCTAGTGGACAACTTGAGTATACCGCACGGTTCTTTGCTCCTCCTCAATCAGGTCGTCGGCGCATTTATACAAGCAGTCAAATCACAAGGCCCCGCCTTCCAGCAGTAATGAGCCGTCAAATCACAAAGGCCCTCGCCTCTCATGAAACCGACCAAGCTAGACTGCCCCGCCCTCTATCCTTTTAAAAAATGTATACTTTTGTACAACAGTAGTATCGATGGATTGCACCATGGAGCAAAACTTGAAATTAAAAAAAGGTGGTACATATAGAGAGCGTTCGTCGCCAAATTATGCATATAGTACTATTAAAAAGGCTAGTCACAATAATGGTGTCCAGCACAACCCACCCCTCAAATAATACTAAGAGGGTGCTTGGATACGTTTTAGTCCCATGACTAAAAGTAGTGGGACTAAAACATGCTAGCCTCACCCATGCTTGGATCCAAATACTAAAAAGGCTAAAATCAAGTTAATGAGCATTTATTATCCTCCAAACCCTCCAATCCAGAACTCGCCTGTGTTAAAGGAGAGGATTTAAATGAGTAGAGAGAGGACTAATCCACATTTTAGTAGGGGTACCCCTGACTAAAAAAATTTAGTCTCAAGACTAGTTTTAGCCCCTCTTTAGTCACGGGTGCTTGGAACTTTAGCCTCTTAAAGTGACTATTTTTAGTCAGACTAAAATAAGTCCCTTGGATCGAAGCACCCTCTAAGCATCCTGGAATTCTTTGACAAAACTAAGCACCCTGAAATTCTTTGACAACCAAACTGCTGGCTATATGATGTTGGCCATATATATTGTACGTATATAATGTGAAGAAACGAGTGGTAGTACTATACCAACTAAAAGATGAAATGTAAGAAATACTAGTATGTACGTACTAAAGAGTTAAAGTAACGAGAAGAAACATAACATAGTGCTGATGGGGGCTCAACACAACACACCCCTCAAATTAAATTAAGCACACCTGAAATTAAACTTTGTGACTGTTCCGGTAGACACTGCATTAGAACCACCATGAGCAATGACACTGCCACCTACCTCGGAGTCCTCATCCACGTCCTCAACTTCGTCCTTGTCCCTCTTCCTCTTGGCCGATACTTCTTTGCTTGAACCACACACTTGGCTGTTGCTCTTCATCCAACCCTTGTAGATATTGAAGCAAAGGTAGCCGTCCATTGCAGTGTACTAGATGTGGTCTATATCTAGTACATTCCGCTGCCATGCATGACAATGAAACGTGTATGGAGGTTTCACCAGTTTACCGTATGAAGGATGAACCATGGCTCCTGCCAGGGTCAGCAATGAAGGCTGACGAGAGGGCACCAGCCGATTCTTCTGGAGGTCGAAGGGGTTGCCTACAACGAGGCCTATCCGACCCAGGATTTCTTTGTCGTTACCAAAGTCTACAGTAACGAATTTGACTAGGTTGCTCCCGAGGAAGTCCTTAAAATCTTGGCACTCAACGTCGGCATGGCGTATGTGGTAGACCAAGCATAAGTCATGCACGCAAACCTGGATCACGGCGGGCTTCTTCCTCTCTTTGTCCTTTAGATCCTTCTCTCGTCCCGGGACTGTGGTGTACTCAACATCTAGCCCAGCGACCCACTCATCATCTAAGTTTTCGAACATGCGTCTAAAGCGAGAAAGGCATCCTTTCACCGTCGCGGAAGAACGGGTGTAGATGACGTCGAACTCATCATCGCCGGTGATGGTTCTAACCTTGTACTCACCGCCGATCATGGAGATTTGGGACGCCATGGATTTGGGAGGAGGGTTAGGATTAGTGGAACTGCCGTAATGTGAATGGACGGGACGACTAGGAGCGAACCGCCGTAGTATTGAAGGATGTGCGGGGACGAGTAGGAGCGAACTGCCAGCGTGTGAATGGCAGGGTAGTGGCTTTCCATTCACCCATGATACGGGCTTCCGAGAGCCCTTGGATCTGAGATCGAACGGTTGCATGGCGTGATTCTAGACCTATGGGTGAATATCCTATCCTGGAGGGTTATTCTGCAAATTTTCAGCAACTTAGCATGCGACCATTTGATCTCAGGTCCAAGGGCTGCCATCAGCCTGTATCATGGTCGCGCCTACCACGACCGTCGCATCGCTCGCGCGGTTGCGCCCTTGGAGATTTAACATGGTGCATTAGGCTATCTGATGTTGGCATGTCATACATAGTCATCACTTAGTCACTCATACTACAACAAGGTTGGCTATAAGTGTATTTTTTGTTACTCCTCTCTATCTCTTTCTTTGTACTCAAGGAAGAAACGGTGCTAGTAAGCGCGTGTATTTATTGCATTTGCCAAGGAGTGACCTCTTCCAATGAAATGGTGTTGCTAACTTCGCTTCATTTAATTAGCTATAAACTCAAAATTTGTATTTTCACCTAGGTACACGCGCTTAGCACTGTTTCTTCCTTGGGTCACTAAACTAGTCTCTCTCTTCTTGATTAACTTGCCACATCAGACTTTATGCCTATGTGGCAAGCTTAAGCACCTGTAGGAGCAAGTAAAAGTAAGTACAATAGTGCACTTTACATGGCATTTTTGCATATGTGGAGGAAAGAGAGGCAAGGAAAAAGTGGAGAAGTGGGCTCTCATGCAAGAGCCAGCCTCTACTACATGGTGGAGCATTGGGAGAGGCACCTGTATGGAGGTGGTCAGGAATCTGGGAGACTCACGCCGGTCGTAGCGCCGCAGTTAAAATGATAATGGCAAGTCAAATCACGGGGCCCCACCTGTCCAGCAGTAACTCGCTGTCAAATCACACAACCCTACGTTTGCAGTAGCCTACTCCCTCGTCTTCTCGCGTCTCTGTCGAACCGACTAGGAGGAACTGCCCCGCCACCTACCACGCAGGAAAAGCCCCGCCCTCGACTTTTAAATAGTATATAGTGTACTAATTTTGTATCCACGGATTGCGCCCGCGCCATGGAGCAAAGTGTCTAGAAAACGGAGGAGACACGGTGGTCTTGCAATAGAGAAGAGGGAGAGGCGAGACGGTGGTTTTGGAATGGAGATGATGGAGAGGAGAGGAGGTGGTTTTGCAATGGAGAAGAGGGAGAGGAGCGTGCGACAGCGATTTAGGATTGGACGAGAGGGCCGGCGTGCTCCGACTGGATCAAAATAAAAATCAATTTACCCTTCAATTAAGAAAGCGACCCCACATTAACTACTCTCCCTTTTATTCTAGGTCATAATTGACCATGATTTTCGCACATAAAATATATGTTATATGTTGTATACAAGGCCACTATCAAAATTACAATTTGCAACTATACAAGGCCACTAACATTAATCGAGGCAAAATTGATGGCGTTTGCCTCGTACTAGCACCCGAGGACATTAATATCCCTTGTGTGCATGCGGGAGTGAGAAGGTTAGCTTGCATTCCCAACATTAATCAACCAATGAGGAGTAAGAGGGTTGGCTTGTTGTGCTTGGGAGAGAAAAACCACATTAATTAACACAACAATCATGGTGACAAGCTAGCTAGCAACATTGACTTAAACATATCATTGATTTTTACCTTGGTACCTGTAATATGAGTTTGTGGCCTTGTATAAAAAATGGAGGGAGTATAATTTGGAAGTACATTAGATACGAACCAAACGGTACAATTTTTGGTGACATGCATTCACATTTTGCTTGTCAAATACAGTACGTGGTCAAACTTTGACCCAAAATACGCGAAACAACAAAAAAATACTTCGAAGACCAGCGCTGCTCTTCCGCTCTTCTCCTCTTAAACCACCGCAGCTCCTCTCATGTTCCAATCTAAATGCAGCGCCGCTCCTATCCTCTTCCATTTCAAAACCACCGCCCCTCCTCTCCTGTTCCAGTCCAAAACCAGTGTCGCTCCTCTCCCGTTCTAATCCAAAACTAGCGCTGCTCCTCTCCTCTTCCATTCAAAAACCACCACCGGAGAGTGAAGGTGCTGTGGAGAAGTAGATCGATGGAGGAGTGCAACCGATACATGAGGATCGCAGACAGCGACCCTGTGAAGCTAGCTAGGATGTTGGAGATACAGTCTTGGTTTGACAACAAGGACCAACTAGCGGCGACGGTGACATCCATGGCCAAATATCTACAACAGAGCGAAAAGGCGGTGATACTCCCAGAGGGAGTCGCGCTGGAGTACATAGAGCTGCTCCTCTGGGCCATGGAGCAAACAAATTCACCGAATCCGATCGTGAGGGAGCGGTGGTGGGAGTATCGATCCCAGATGGAGCATCCACCAGAGATTGAAGGATCGAGCATCTACAGGGTGCCATTTGTGAGGGTGTCCTACCAGAGCGATCCGGTGGAGTCTTCGTCGACCGAACCCAACTGCAAGAGGAGAAAAGAAGTTGGCCCGACGACGCTTCCCTGCCATCGCCTCCCTCGCCGTTCACATCGTCTCACGGGGCGGCTGTCTGCCGCCGAGGGATAGGAGGGGGCTGCCCCCCAGCCCAATAGTCGGGCAGGTTGTGAATTGTCAGGAGGAGCTTAGGGTTTTCAGTATTTGCAGGTTGTGAATTGTGTTTTGTGTTGTGTATTTTGAGAGTACTTTCAGATATGAATGTCTTTTGAATTTCAGATTTGCAGTATTGAGCGTATGAAGTATTTTATGAATTCTAGAGATCTATTTTTAGCACTTAAAAAATGTAGTTTCGTAGGATTATAAAAGTGCAGACAATGTGATTCTCAGAGAAGAAACTGCAAGTTTCAGTTTCAGATTAGAAACTGCAAGTTCAGTTTCAGATAAGAAACTGCAACTTTCAGAGGCAGAGCATTTATATTAACACGGCCTTTTCAAACAGGGTTAACATCATGTTGGAAGTTTTATTCATGGTCGAAAATGGAACTACTAGCCAGTTAACATCATGCTGATCAACATTCATGCATAGCACATCTTCATATGATGCACAGTCAAAATGCCCACACAATGTCGAGTGTGCAAACACAAAGAAAACGAGGGACGAAGTTTTGGCGAGTGTTGGATGTGGTTTTGAGCTGCCCCGTCTAGGCTTTCATTTTTAACATGCGCAGCCCACGACCTCGGATGGGAGGTCCATAGGCCTGTTTGTGTTTTCTTAGGGCCGTCATGTATCGACCGGCCTATGGACCTCCCATCCGAGGTTTTATTTTTGGCAGCCCAATTTATGTATTTTTTTTGAAGAAAACGCATAGGTATGTTCTATTTTTCTATATAAGAATAGGAACGCCAGGTCCAACTTATGTTTCCCTTCTAACTATATCATATATATTTAAATTATTTTATATGTTGACTGTTTAGTTCACATACTCCCTCCTTTTCGGTTTATAGGGCTTATCTCAAAATTTTAGTTTTTCAATTTTATAAGGCTCAATTTGGTTGTTTTCCATCACATGTTCAGATTCCAAGGTGCATTAAATCATTGCATGCAAGTATTAAGAGAAAATTGACCAATGCATGTACTTTATGCATGCATGCATTGCAATTTATGCATTGATAAACATAATTTTTTGAGGAAAACAAGTGCATTAGTTTGGAGCTTTTGCAAACTACAAAAAGTATTCCACCATTCATCATCTACCTTGGTTGGTGAGATTTTTGAATTGAGCCCTATAAACCGAAAAGGAGGGAGTAATTGGCAAAGAGATCTCGCCGCCACCCCCCACCTCCTGACTCTGGGCGCGCCTGCCCCCCTCAGCAAGTCCGCTCGCGCGCCCCATGGAGTCGCCGGCGATATCCATAGGGGAATGGCTGGAAGACAGGAAGATGTACAAATATGCATCTCCCACATGTCTACAAAGCCTTCCCGCGGATGCTCCAGCCGCCCGACTCCGTCGCGCCGGCGGTGCTGCGGGAGACTCGAGGGAGGAGATGAGGGAGCGGGCGATGCGGATCCGCGACGACGCTCTCTCCTGGACCCAGTGCACGCGCGAATGGAGGGAAGCAGAGGAGGAAGCTGCGAGGGAGGAAGCCGAGGAGGGACTGAATCCGTTCTCTCGCTCGCGCAGGTATGCTCGGATGTGCAAGGATCATGTGGATTGGGAGTTGCTGAATCTAGCCCTGCGGATCTACTTCGAAGGAGATTTCTCGGAGAAGCACATGATGCCCCACCCCAGTGAGCCGCCGATTGCGTTCGTTCGATGGGCGAAAGGAGAAGTGAATTCAGGAGATCCACGCCATGCTGCGAGATGGGAATGCTTAACTGGACTCCTTCCCACTAGCACGCCACCGGAGCCGGAGCAGGTGGATCCCCTACCTTACCTCTCGCCCAAACCTGCAGAAGATTGAAATTAGGCTTGCAATCTGCTTCAATTGAGCTGTCTGGTGGTTATTTCTGCTTCCTGAGAGACAACATCTGGCTGGAGGATGAGCAGGAACCAGGAACTCCGATGAATTTCCCCTATCACAATGGGGGGAGCGCCGGTTGGGCAGTGGTACGGCCCACCTCCGCCCCAAATGGGGGCACAATCTGGGCAGGCTCCTGTAATTGCCCAAGATCAATCTGCTGGTGGTTCTCACTCTCAGATCAGTGGGAAATCTCAAGGCAAGAATCAGCAAAAGAAGAGATAGGACATCCAGAAAACTGCTCCTGCCCCTGCTTCGGGCCTTATGGCATACTCTAAGGTGATCTGCTAAAACTGTGGGGAACCAGGGCATCATTTGGATAAATGTGTCAAGCCCAAGAGTTGTTTTATCTACAAAATGGTTACCCATAAAGTTGAGAATTGCCCTGTCAGAAGGAAAACCCACAGTTCTGCTAGATATGTTGGAAGTGATAGAAATACTGCTTACTTCCATGCAGTAGCTAACCAGAGGAGGAGGAAAACCCTCATTCACTCGCTTGATGGCCCTAATGGCCCTGTTACTGAGGTAGATGAGATGCTGAAAGTGGCTAGTGACTTCTACAAAGACCTGTTTAAGAAAGAAAACCCTTCTGGGTTCTCTCTACAAAACAATTTTTCTCTGCTTTTAAAAAAGTCTCTCCTGCTGAAAATGAGCTGCTAGAAGCCCCTTTTTCAGAGACAGAGGTGAAGGAAGCCATTTTTAGCTCTTATCCTGATGGGGCTCCTGGTCCTGATGTGATTCCCTTCTTGTTTTATCAGCATTTTTGGGACTTGGTGAAAAATGATCTTTTAGATCTTTTCCAAGCCTTTCATAGAGGAGAGTTGGATCCAGCAACTTACTCATGGGGGGTCTGTTGGGGTCAAGTTAAATAATTGTGAAAATAATTTTTCCTTGATGGTAAAGGCCTTAGGCAAGGTGACCCCATCTCCCCGCTTTTGTTTAATTTAGTAGTGGACGTTCTTACTAAAATGCTGAGCAAAGCTGCTGATCATAGTCTGATTGCAGGGCTCTGTCCTATGGTCTGCCCTAGTGGTATCATCTGCCTTCAATATGCAGATGATACCATCCTTTTCTTAGACAATGACTCCACACATGCTAGCAATCTGAAAACTGTTCTAACCTGGTTTGAACAAGTCTCAGGCATGAGAATCAACTACTCTAAAAGTGAACTCATCCCTATCAACATGGATGATCAGGAGTTAGCTGACTTCCTCTCTATTCTAGTCTGTAATAAACGTAACTTCCCCATTAAGTACCTACGTATCCCTCTCCACTATGATAAACTGAGGAGAGAGGATATCCAACCCCTTCTGGATAAAATCATTAAAAGGATTGCTGGGTGGAGGGGCAAACTTCTCTCTTACAGAGGTAGATTGATTCTCATACAAGCTTGTTTGGCTAGCATTCCAGTGTATCTCCTCTCCTTCTTCAAGTTCCCTAAATGGGCAGTGAACCTCATCAATTCTCAGATGTCCCATTGCTTGTGGAATGATTTTGAGGGAAATAGGAAGCTACACCTTGCTAATTGGGCCCTAGTCTCTATGAAAAAAGATTTTGGAGGCCTAGGCATACCTAACCTCCAAGAAATTAACATCTGTCTTCTAGGGTTTTGGATTAAAAGATTCTATGAGGAAGACCTGAAACCCTGGAAGCTTCTTATTGCCCATAAATACCTAGGAAATAAACCTAATATTTTTGTCCCTTCCTCCAACCCTAAGACCTCTAGATTCCGGAAAGGATTAAAATCTATTATGCATGCTGTGAAATTTGGCTACAGATGGAACATAGGGGATGGGAGCAGAACCAAGTTCTGGGAAGATAGTTGGTTTGGCACATCCCCCCTAGCAGTCCAATTTTGGCCTATTTACTCTGTCTGCAATGAGCTTAACAAAAGTGTCAATGAAGTTTGGGACGGTCAATGCCTAAAACTCTTTTTAACAAAAGCATTACCTTTACTGCCGAGCCAGATGCCCTGATTTGGCAGCTGGACAATAAGGGGAAGTATTCCTCCAGCTCCCTCTATCATGTTATCAACTTTAGAGGGGTTCAACCCGTGTTTATCCTTCCTATCTGGAAATTGAGAGTCCCCCCTAAAATTCATGTATTTCTCTGGCTTCTCTCCAAAAAAATTGATGACTAGGGATAACCTTAGGAAGAGACACATCATCAAACCCCTTGATTGTGTTTACTGCTTGGAACAAGAGTCTTGTTCTCACCTATTTTTTGAATGTATAGTTGCTAAACATCTCTGGGCCCACATTGAGGAATATTTCTCTAGTCAGATTGGCTCATCCTTCGAATCTGTCACCAGATTCTGGATTGCTACCAAAAAGTGCTCAGTTTTAAACACTGTTAGCTCAGCTGTCCTTTGGTGCCTCTAGAAATATAGAAATGCTATGATTTTCAGTAACACCTCCTGGATTTCCATTCCGCAGGTCTTGAGGTTGATCAGGAACATGGTGAGGAACTGGGCGATTCTCTCCTCCGGATCGGACAAGGACAAGTTGATGAGCTTCGTGGAAACCCTAACAAGATCCCTCCAGAAACCGTTGGCGATCACTTGTGGCTGAACAAGGCTCGACCTGCTCTGGGGCTGGACCCGTGGGCTCATCTCAAGATCTCTGATGAAGATGATGGGCACCTGGCGCCGAAAAAGAGGGACATCCACCATGCTACGCCTTCCAGCCCGGTCTCTCCGCTTGCTTACTGGTCGCCGCAGGCTGACACGGCCCCTCGGCTGAAGACCATGAAGGCTTCGCTGGACCCTCCTTGTGTCATTTGAGTGCTCTATCCGCTCTGCCTTTGGCACCACTTGGGTGATTTGTGTTATTCAGAGAACTTGTTCATCCACCCCCCTAGTTTGTAGCTTTTCTACCTTTGCTTTCGAACTGCTCTTTGAGCTACTGTATCAGAATATGTTGTGGTTTCGTTCTCAGCAATGGAACCGGGGAGATGCTCCCTGTTTTTCTAAAAAAAATATTTCATATGTTATTATATATTATTTTTATTGTCATCATATATTTAACAGATACTTACATATGTAAGAAAACAATATCCCACATCTTATTAACTTATAAAAATAATTTCTTAACAAATAAAATCCTGGATTGTTTTGGCACGAAAATCCTAGTGACTGTGTACAAAAGCTTGGTAATATTTAAGGACGAATGTAATAATATCACTTATTATTTAAATATATTTATAACAAAATGCTCAGCCCCTTCATATTTTTTGATAACATTGCTGGCCCAACCCAACATTATAATTAGAATCAGCCCAGCAAAATCGTGTATTTCGAGAAAGTGCAAATGGCCTATAATTTTTTGGGAAATAAAATAAACGGGCCGCATGGACGCTACATTATTTGTTCACCCAGCCCAGCTAATGGTTGTAATTCAAAAAAAGAAGATCAAATTGACTGTAAATTCTACCGCGCAAAAAAGACTGTAAATTCTGAAAAAATGGGTTGAATACGTGCCACATTTTTGGAGGCTTAAATGTGGGCCAATAGGTCGAAGCCAATGCAAGTTGTTGTCAATTTAGTCAACAAATGATTCTGACATGTTAGCCATTGGATTTACATCCAACGGCAGGCATCCATCTTCAATCTCTCGTCTTCTTCCTCCAGCACCGCCGGGACCACCTCCCGCCTCCTGCTGCTAGCAGCTCTGCTTAGCACGCTTCGCTATGAAGCGCTACTCCACCGTTGGCCAGGCCATCCCTCCACCCCTCCACACCTCCTGTTCTTCTCCACCGACTGCCGAACCACACCGCACTAGAACTAGTTAACCCTCGTACACCTCTCCGTCTGCGACTCTACTCCCGCATCTTCCCATCTCCGGCTCGTTGCTGTCCGGGGCCTCGCCGTCGTCCACCACCTTGGATGCGCTCGGCGCGGCGTGGTCAACAAATGACACCATCAGAAGTAGACTGTGCGTGGAGAGGCTGATAGCTGGGTCCACGGCCGCACACAAGGAAATGCCTCCTTATTACGTGCAAAATAATGATTCTTCCACCTGACGTCTGGGACCCATCGGAAGGGCCTCTGTATTTCGTGAAATAAAGTGCCCCCCACTGACATGTCGGACCCACCAGCTATCTTCGCATGCAAGGAAGTGCCTCCTTATAACGCACAAAAAAAATGAATATTCCCCCTGCCAGCTGGAACCCAGCATAGTGGGAGGCTGACTTGTGGGCCTACCAAGTTGACAGGGACGGAGGGCTTTGTCAACTTAGTCAATATGAACGATTCTAGCTCCTATTACCGTACGATGTTCATCCAACGGCCATAGTGCTTCTTCAACCTCTGGTCTTCTTGCTCCAGCCGCCCAAACCAGTGCCGGTCGTGTCGCGTGCTCCTACCTCCCGTGGCCGGCTGTGATGCCGCGGAGGCCTCACCGCCCCCTACTACTTCCACCGCTGGCCAGGCCATCCCTCTACTCACCCACACCCCCTGTTAATCTGCGGCGACAGCATCCTCACACGGCAGCCGAACCAGTGAACCCTCGTACTCCTCTTCGCGTGGGCATCCACTGCTGCGTCGTCCCCGGCTCCGAGTCGTCCCCTTCCTAGTCCTCGCCATCGTCCACCGCCCTGGTGCTCTCGACGCGGCGTGGTCAACTGGGTCAACGACCGACTTCCATCGGAAGAGTACTGTATGTGCAGAGGCTGACAGCTGGGTCCGCGGCAGCCGCAAGGAAGTGCCTCCTTATTACGCGGAAAATAACTATTCCTCCACCTGACAGCAGGGACCCACTGGACGGGCCACCAATATTTTGCGAAAAAAATCATTTCCCCCTAACTGCTGGGACCCACCGGACGGGCCACCATATTTCACAAAAAAAACGTTCCCCCCGCTGTCAGCTCGGACCCACCGGAAGTGCCTTCTTATTACGCACAAAAAAATGAATGCTCCCCCGGCTAGCTGGGACCCACCTTGCTGGGAGGCTGACTTGTGGGCCTACTAAGTTGACGGGGATGAAGGGCTTTGTCAACTTAGTCAATATGAATGATTCTAGCTCCAGTGACCGTACGATGTCCATCCAACGGCCGTAGTGCTTCTTCAACCTCTGGTCTTCTTGCTCCATCCGCCGAAAGCAGCGCTGGTCGTGCCGCATGCTCCTGCCTCCCCTGGCCGGCTGTGCTGCCGCAGAGGCCTCACCGCCCCCTACTATTCCCACCGTTGGCCAGGCCCTACGGCGGCGGCAGCCTCACACCGCCGCCGAACCAGTGAACCCTCGTAGTCCTCTCCGCGTGGGCTTCCACTGCCGCGTTGTCCCCTTCCTAGGCCTCACCGTCGTCCACCACCGTGGTGCTCTCCGTGCGGCATGGTCAACGTGGTTAAGGAACGACTTCCATCGGAAGAGTACTGTACGTCGAGAGGCTGACAGCTGGGTCCACGGCCACATCCCATTTTTTTGTGATTTGCCAAGTAAGTCGCTTTGTCAGGCCTGTTGGGCTGCAAATCTTTCAAGACGAAGGAGAGCTTTCATTCGGCTGGCCGAGAAAATGGCCCATCAGTAATGAGAAATGGGTTGTACATTTTTAAAACACATCAAGCCGACAATTAGTTTCAAATATCTTTTTTTTCATTTCAAGATTTTAAATTACATTAATTTTTATGCGTGGAGAATTTGTTGGATTTTATATTGATATACATTTATTTTTAAAATCAGTTTGAATGTGAGTCGAAATTTCGGGATTAAAAACAGTTCGCACCACACCGAAATATGCAAAATTTCATATAATTTTTTAACCGTTGCCACAATATGGGTTGCAATGCTAACAAAAAGAATACGGGCTCCAAAAAAAAACCTTAAGAATTAGCAAATGGGCTGTAAATTATTAGAAATAATGCAGATGGGTTGTATGCTGTTTTCCATAGATTTGAGGCTTTCCTAAAAAAAGGTTGACACACAAGCACTGACTGTTGGATGTCCATCCAACGGCCATCGTGCTTCTTCAATCTCTGCTCTTCCTGCTCCAGCCGCTCAAACAAGCGCCGGCGGGACTGCTTGCTCCCTCCTCCTCGCGGCCGGCTGTGCTGCCGCGTAAGCCTTACCGCCCGACCGTACTCCCATCGCTGGCCTAGCCATCCCTCTACTCACCCACACCTGCTGTTATTCTCCGGCGACGGCAGACGAACCAGTAAACCCTCGTACAGTCCTACTCCCCTCCACGTGGGAAACAACTGCCGAGTCTTCCCTGCCTCCGTGTCGTCCCCTTCCTAGGCCTCGCCGTCGTCAACTGCCTTGGTGCTCTCGGCGCGGCGTGGTCAATGTGGTCAAGGAACGACTTCCATCGGATGTGGACTGTATATGGAGAGGCTGACAGCTGGGTCCATGGTGGCAGCAAGGAAGTGCCTCCTTATTACACGGAAAATAATGATTCCTCCACCTGACAACAGGGACCCACCGGATGGGCCACCGTATTTCGCGAAAAAAACGTTTCCCCCTGACTGCTGGGACCCACCAGCTACACCTTCGCACGCAAGGAAGTGCGTCCGGGCAAAAAAATGATTCGCCCCCCTGACTGCTGGGACCCACCAGCTACATCTTCGCACGCAAGGAAGTGCGTCCGGGCAAAACCAAAACGATTCGCCCCCCTAACTGCTGGGACCCACCAACTACATCTTCGCACGCAAGGAAGTGCGTCCGGGCAAAAAAAAATGATTCGCCCCCTGACTGCTGGGACCCACTAGCTACATCTTCGCAGGCAAGGAAGTGCCTGACAGTCGAGACCTACCTGGTCGAAGCGTACGTGGCGTTCTCATTCTGGTCGCGAACATGTACGTACATGTATACTGGTGGATGTAGAGGCACGCACGTGTCGTAGTAGAGGCGGCCAGGGTGCAAGAAATAAAATACGGCCACGTATGTGTACATACAGGCGGGGTCTCGAACGCCTACTCGCGCATACGTACGGCGAGGGCTTGTGTACATGGCTGGGTCGGAACGGAGAAATAGCGTCGTCGTCGTGTTCATGGGTCGGAACGGAATGCGTGGTCGTGTTCATCGGGAGGGCTTGGACGGAAGAGGCGATGGAAACGAGGCCTGGTGTACCGCACAACGGAGGAAACGGACCTCCTACGGTCGAAACGGGGGTCCTGTTGATCGGGAGGGGTGTGGCGTACCGCAAAATGGAGGAAACGGACCTCCTACGGTTGAAACGGGGGTCCTGTTGATCGGGAGGGGTGTGGCGTACCGTAAAACGGAGGAAACGGACCTCCTACAGTCGAAACGGGGGTCCTGTTGATCGGGAGGGGTGTGGCATACCGCA